>NC_089754.1:28679883-28684883 GCF_040412425.1 Macrobrachium rosenbergii | reverse complement strand
CATTGACTTGAAATTCCGGCTTCCAAAGAATATGGTGTTCATTTGACAGAAGTAACAGAGGGTAATGGGGAATACAGGAAGAAGTGATCGATTATTAAGAAAGAAAAAAAAATAAGTTCACAAATTAATAACTAGTTTATAGATAAATAAGTTAATAGTCTTTCAAATTTAACGACTTTTTCCTCTTTGTAATGCTGCACATTCTATTTTTGGTATAGGTTTAAATTTGTACGCTGATTATTTGGTATAGGTTTAAATTTTTACGCTGAGAAGGGTTTGGTATCAATACGTTAACTGCCATCAGAATTCATCACTTCCATTTTATCTCATCTTTATTATGAAGAATGTCATTTAAAGATAATTTAAAATATTAGGTTAATTGTTGCTGACAGCGTAAAGGTGTAAATTTATGCACTGACAGAGTTTTGGTATAAGGACAAAAGCAACTTTTGAAATTAGTTATTTTCTGATCCCATCCAGTAAGAATAATATTTAAAGAAAATTAGAATATTAGTATCAATACAAAAACAACTTCTGAAATTCATCATTTTCTCATCCCTTCTATACCTACAATATCATCACACATACACCAAGACATTTCCAAAGACACTCAGCCACCCCTAAGACATCTTCATCAGCAATCAACACGCGTCATTTGTAAAATCTCTCCCCCTTTCCAAGACTGAGTTGTATCTGTCTTCCCCACACAACCCTTTCCTCACAGGCGCAATTTTATAAGCCTGGGCATCTACGTGTGACGAATTTATGCCTTCATAATGCATGCACCCTTCCATATCACCCTTTGCCTTCTGCAAAAGGGGGAAAACATTATTCCCAAGCTGAGCTAAGGGGGAAGGGAGAGACTCCCTTCTTTGACAGCAATAATTGTGCTCGACGTCCATTGTAGGTTTGGCGTGCAGTAATGGAATGCACTTGTTAAGATCATTATTCACAGCTTACCCTTGCTGTACATTTGTGTGTCAGTTTGTTTCTATTTGTCTCTTGTCAAAATAAATTTGATAAAAATTGCACTTTCCTTCTTTGCGTTTGCTTACAAGTTTCTTTTGTGTTTGTTGTAAAAACAGACGAATGAGATGTTAAAGTTAAACGATACATTTTAAACTTAAAGAGAAAACCGATAAGATTTGATAAATACTTGTTTTCAGACAAAAAAAAATGGCGATGTAACTTAAAAAAAATATTAGTTGTCTATAGACTAACTACATATAAACTAATATAAGAAAATTAACTTGTAAAAATATACAAATATACATTTTGAAGAATAACATTACAATCATATGACCTTAAAAAAACACAATTATATTAGTTGCATATAGTCTAACCAAATATCCACTTAAATAAGGATTTTTAAGTGTAAAAAAAGATGCAAACATACATTTTGAAGAATCCCATCGCAATCAAATGACCTTTTAGTCTTATATTCAATCGTAACCTGTTTATTTCGGCAAACTAATTTCTTTGATAAACAACGGTTTTTAATTTGTCTGATAATGAACGTGATTAGGATCAAAAGGACGCAATGTTTCAACTCCCTTTTTGATCCAAAATGTTTTTTAATAACGTAATCAAATACTGCTGCAGGGTATGGGCAGGGCTTCGCTGTCATAAATTGCTTTGTGTATTGACCATGATGAGGTGTTCCAGTTTCCATATGTACAAACGCATATATATATATATATATATATATATATATATATATATATATATATATATATATATATATATATATATATATATATATATATATATATATATATACATACATACATATATATACATATGAATATACATACATGTGAACACATCTAGTTCAATTGTCAAGTTACATAAACTAACTAAATACCCTCATTTCCCCTCTAAGTATCTTAACGACCAAACTATGTCCAAAGCGGAAGTATATGAACTTCGTATTTCAAAGCCCCTTTTTAGAGTCATTTCTCAGAGGACCCCATTGTTCTCCTTCGACTTTTGAAAATTATTAAACTTCAGACCCATTGTCTAGTTTGACTCTGAAAGAAAACTCATTAATTTTATGACTCAGTTGATGACAGGACGTTTTATTTTTCACTTAACGAAGGAGGTTCGTTTGAGCCTTGTTGCATCATACATCAGGTTGTTTGAAATGAAAATTATACATTTTTTTTTTTTTAATTTGTTCTTCATTCTATTAAGTGCCAGTTTACATGACTTAGGCGATGATAGAACGTGTTATTAGTTATTTGAAATGAACTTTATACATTATCTTCGATAAAATTTGTTCTTCATTCAACTGAGTGCCAGTTTATATGACTTAGGTGATGATAGGAAGTTTTATTGGTTATTTGAAATGAAAATTATACCTTTTCTTTGATAAAATTTGTTCTTCATTCATCTGAGTGCCAGTTTATATGACTTAGGTGATGATAAAACATTTAATTATTCATTTAACGAAGGAGGTTAGTTTAAGCCTTGTTGCATTATACACTGGGTTATTTGAAATGAGAATTATGCATTTTCTTTGATAAAATATGTTCTTTATTCAACTGAGTGCCAGTTTATATGACTTAGGTGATGATAGGAAGTTGTATTTTTAATTTAACGAAGGAGGTTCGTTTGAGCCTTGTTGCATCAGACATTAGGTTGTTTGAAATGAAAATTGTACATTTTCGCCGGTAAAATTTGTTCTTCATTCAACTGAGTGCCAGTTTATATGACGTTGGTGATGATAGGACGTTTTATTGGTTTTATGAAATAAAAATTATACATTTTCTTTCATAAAATTTCTTCTTCATTCAACAGAGTGCTAGTTTATATGACGTAGGTGATGATAGGACGTTTTATTAGTTATTTGAAATGAAAATTATTCATTTTCTTTGAGTTCTTCATTCACTTAATGAAGGAGGTTCGTTTAAGCCTTGTTGTATTAGAGATTATCTTATTTAAAATGAAAATTATACATTTTCTTTGATAAAATTTGTTCTTCATTGAAATAAGTGCCAGTTTATATGACGTTGGTGATGATAGGACGTTTTATTTTTCACTTAATGAAGGAGGTTCGTTTAAGCCTTGTTGTATAATTAGACATTAGTTTATGTAAAATGAAAATTATACATTTTCTATGATAAAATTTGTTCTTCATTCAACTAAGTGCCAGTTTATATGACGTAGGTGGTGATAGGACGTTTTATTTTTCACTTAATGAAGGAGGTTATTTGAAATGAAAATTATACATTTTCTTTGATAAAATTGTTCTTCATTCAACTAGGCTAAGTGCCAGTTTATATGACTTAGGTGATGACAGAGGGTTTTATTTTTCGTTTAATGAAGGGGGTTCGTTTAAGCCTTGTTGTATTAGACATTGGTTTGTTTAGAATGAAAATTATACATTTTCTTTGATATAATGTGTTCTTCAATCAACTAAGCACCTGTTTCGAGTGGAAGTACCGTAATTATCAATAAAAAAAATAGAAGGTTTTTAATATCTGAAATGATAGTGTAACTGTACCATGAATATAATTTGTATTTTGTTTTTCAGTATAGTTCAAAAGGAATATGATTTATAGTCTCTTACTGCAGAAAGCTAACATTTTACTTTGTATTTTATAAGATTTCGTTTTCCTTCTCAAATACCTTAACGTTTAATCCGTGTCATTAACAAAGTATTGCCGTCGTTGAAAACTGGTTTGACACGAAAACTGATTGTGATAAAGAATATTTTTGCTGAAAACTATCGTGGTTAGGTATAGAAAACTTGATTTGGACAAGAAAAATTGGGTTTTCTACTCAAAATATCCCAGGGACCAATAGTCAATAATAAACTAATTATTTTGTATCTTGAAAACTCTAGTGATTAGGTAAAAAAAACATGGTTTGGTTAAGGAAAATGAAGTTTCCTTTTCAGCTATCTCAGGGGCTAATACGTGTCAATAACAAACTAATTATTTTGTATCTTGTAAAACTGTTGTGTTAAGAACGAAAATTTTATTTGGACAAGAAAAATGAGGTTTTCTATTAAAATATCTCAGGGACTAATACTTGTCAGGAACAAACTAACTATCGTGCCTCTTGTAAAAGTGTTTTGATTAGGTAGAGGAAAATTAATTTGGACAAGAAATGTGAGGTTTTCTGTCCAAAATTCTCATGGACTAATACGTGTCAGTAACAAACTAACAATTTTGTATCTTCAAAACTGTCGTGATTAGGTATAGAAAAATTGATTTGGATAAGGAAAAGGAGATATAATATAAAAATACAAACCAAATTAGCAGCGAGGAGGCTAAATTCAAGTTAATTTGATATTGAAAACAGCTGACGATTTAAAGAACTGAATGACCGATGCCACTCTACATAGATAACTTGATTTGGATAAGGAAAAGGAGATATATAATATAAAGATACGGACCAAATTAGCATGGAGGATGCTAAATTCAAGTTAATTTGATACTGAAAACAGCTGACGATTTAAAGAACTGAATGACCCATGCCACTCTACATAGATAACTTGATTTGGATAAGGGAAAGGAGATATAAAGATACAAACCAAATTAGCAGCGATGAAGTTAAATCAACGTTAATTTCACATTGAGAATACCTGACATATTTAAGAGCTGGGTGACCCGTGTCCCCCCCCTACGTATATTTGGACGTAACATCCATTTTCACAGGAAAACTAAAACATTCCCTGTTACTGAATTGTTGGTATGGGATTGCGAATTACGTACCAATGTTATATATACAGCCTATTAACCGATAGAAGCGCATTTTAATCTCCAGATTATTGAGAACAGCCAAATAATTAAACGGTAAACACCGGCTGCATTACCGCTGTTTGCGAGTAACTCATCCGAATATTATACAATTTAGAGTGATAATCAGCTTTGATTGCTCTTCGTGACTTCGGCAAATAGCCCGGTTGCTTCGAAATGAATAGCTGTTTCTGTTGTTAATTCTACTGGTGCCGTTCGCTGTGTTCCGACTTGACTGAAATGTGGTTTTTATGA
>NC_089754.1:28672383-28674883 GCF_040412425.1 Macrobrachium rosenbergii | reverse complement strand
ATATATATATATATATATATATATATATATATATATATATATATATATATATATATATATATATATATATATATATATATATATATATATATTCATGGAGACTACAAATGTCGCTTAATATCCAATTCACGCTACTTCGGGGAATATCCCCGATGGGGAATTAACACCGAGCGGGATTTTTTTAATTCCCCATCGGGGATATTCCCGAAGTAGCGTGAATTGGATATTAAGCGACATTTGTAGCTTCACGAATGTATATAAATCACGGTGTGATAAAATTTCATTTATATATATATATATATATATATATATATATATATATATATATATATATATATATATATATATATATATATATATATATATATATATGCACGTGACTTTTTAATTCAACCCCATTCTTCCCCTTACAAGGGGGCCTGACTCCAGAAAAAAAAAACAGCTGAACGAACCTGAATCCTCAGTGGCCCGTGATAAGTACTCCAAAATAATGATCCTCATTACAACACGTAATCCTCGATGTCTTTGTTCTCATTGCTAATGGAGCAGGATATTTGGTTCCTAATGACACGAATGATCCCATGCATCAGGGCTGTTTCTGCTCCGGTGGGGGAACAGAACAGCGTCCTCTCCTGCTGCATGTTGCTGTTCGTGAATTAGAATTTTTTGAAAGTTGGGAACGGATTGCTGTTAATTGAAGTTTTTCTTGAGAGGAGAATGATTATAACATGAGAATTTTTTTTAAGATGGAAAAGAATTGGTATTAATTGACGCTCATCTTGGGAGAAGAATGATATTATTGTGACAACTAGAATTTGTAATCGTGCTCGTGGACGTGGGAATAATTGCTGATTAATCATTTGAATATATACGGCAGTCCAAGCAATAGATGGTAACTTCAGATTCGTAATGTATGTGCGAGGCCAGTTTGTTCAGTATATATATATATATATATATATATATATATATATATATATATATATATATATGTGTGTGTGTGTGTGTGTGTGTATATATATACTGTATATATATATATATATATATATATATATATATTATACGTGCATGAATTTCTTACTTCCACAAACTTCGTTTAATCCCGACTTCATTATAACTCGGGAATAACTTACATCCAAGGGGAATTGTAATCGATAAGTGCATCTGCCCCAGCCGGGATTCGAACCTGGGGCTTTGGTGTACATACAATGTATTTTGTGTAGCATCACCCTTTAGTATTTGTAGATCAATGTATGAACTTCAGCCCCTACTTATCTTATTACGAGTATGAAGTAATCTTACATATTTATGTTAAAACCATTATTCCTGGTTTTTCTATGGTTGGAGAATGGCCTTTCATTCCTGATAAAAATATCATTTAATCAGTTGATATATCTTAAGTACAGGGAAGTGTACAATGAAAGCAAAAACATGTTATTGGGGGAAACTTTTGAATAATTTTCAAACCCATTTTACAGGATTTGTATCAAATAAAATCTTTTCCACAAACGCAGTGTCGACCGTAGTAACGTATAAAATAAGTATCATATTAAATAAGCTAAACCACTGTTGACTCTGATATTTTCTGCAATATATAAAGCTTAGTTTATTTTGCATTCACAAAACAAGCGGCTCGGTGAAATGGGAATTAATAAAGATAATTGTGTTTTGATTCAGTCCAGTGGAGGGATATCATGCAAAGGCTTTGGCAAAAACATGTTTTTATGTTTTCGCAAAAAATAGAATATCGTGTTTGTGAGGATGTCATGGGGAAAGAGAGAGAGAGAAAGAGAGATAAATAAACACTCAGAATTGTAGATTTGGTGCTGTGAAAATGTTTTGAATAGGTGAAAATACACAAGAACAAGAGAGTGAGTCTGAAGATGCAAAATGTATTCAGTATATTAAACTGTGGTGTCGTTTAAATGAAAAATAATATTATGTACAAGAAAACAGAACAAAATATAAATTATTTCAAACCCTGACCTTCGACCGTAATCTGCCCTTCTCTCAGTGAAATAAGTCTCTTTTGTAATGTTCATAATACTGATTAATACTGAGACAACTGTATTATCAAATTATCATGTTAAAACATCGAGGATTAATATTTTAATCGTATAAGGCATATAGCATCGAGTAGATAGACAAGTGAATGAATCACATATTTCTTTCTAAAATCTTTAAATGAATTGATGGGGTCCAAGAATTTATATCTGCTGCTAGATGTTAATTTCTCATTTAGGTAAAATATTTCAGAAACGAGAACAGGAAATTTATCAAATAGATACATGAATTGAGTAAGTTGACAAAATATATTTCAAAACCCATCTTTCTTGTATAATTAGTCAAGAATATTTAAGTTTTAAGACGCGTCAGTTTGTCTGTGATCCCCTTCTCTCTCTCTCTCTCTCTCTCTCTCTCTCTCTCTCTCTCTCTCTCTCTCTCTCTCTCAGTCGTATTTTCCTTGACAATGGCCTTCCCGCCCTTCCATTCCAGATTCCAT
>NC_089754.1:28662383-28664883 GCF_040412425.1 Macrobrachium rosenbergii | reverse complement strand
TTTTGACTTTCAAGTCAACTTGTTTAATAATAATAATAATAATAATAATAATAATAATAATAATAATAATAATAATAATAATAATAATAATAATAATAATAATAATAATAATAATATGAAAACCATATTCTTTTGAAGTTTGAATTTCAAGTCAACTTGTTCTCTATGAATAGGGTTCACCTTCTGAATAATGATAATAATAATAATAATAATAATAATAATAATAATAATAATAATAATAATAATAATAATAATAATAATAATAATAATAATAATAATAATAATAATAATAATAATAATAATAATAATAATAATAATAATAATTTGAAAACCATATTCTTTTGAAGTTTGAATTTCAAGTCAACTTGTCCTATATGAATAGGATTCACCTTCTGAATAGTAAACCATATTCTTTTGAAGTTTGAATTTCAAGTCACCTTGTCGTATATGAATAGGATTCACCTTCTGAATAATAATAATAATAATAATAATAATAATAATAATAATAATAATAATAATAATAATAATAATAATAATAATAAAACCTTATTCTTTGAAAGTTTGAATTTCAAGTCTACTTGTTCTACGTGAATAGTTTCACCTTCGGAATAATAATAATAATAATAATAATAATAATAATAATAATAATAATAATAATAATAATAATAATAATAATAATAATAAAAAAACCTTATTCTTTGAAAGTTTGAATTTCAAGTCTACTTGTTCTACGTGAATAGGGTTCACCTTCGGAATAATAATAATAATAATAATAATAATAATAATAATAATAATAATAATAATAATAATAATAATAATAATATGAAAACCTTATTCTTTGAAAGTTTGAATTTCAAGTCTACTTGTACGTGAATAATAATAATAATAATAATAATAATAATAATAATAATAATAATAATAATAATAATAATAATAATAATAATAAAGAAATCTCCCAGCTACAGTTCATAATGAACTGTAAGTGGGTTATGGAGTCTCCACACTGAAGAGGGAGCATGACGCTCCGAAACTGTATAATGATTTCTTAAATATATTTGCTCTTCACTTGTTGGTTTTTTCAAGTTTCAAAGCTCGATACTGATCTGTCATCGTTATCAGTATGTTTTCATTGCTGAAAGCAAGAATCATTCCAGAGCTCTTCCTTTTTTTCCAGATGATGAATTAACCGGATTTCACACTTTTTTTTTTTTGGAAAGTTTTCTGTAAATTATTTAGGCAACAGTGCTACGGTTTAGACCACTTTTAATAACACTGTACTGTCTAACAGATCGTTTGTTTTCGATGAAAATGCAGTTCAGTTGGTTGATCGTCTCTCTCTCTCTCTCTCTCTCTCTCTCTCTCTCTCTCTCTCTCTCTCTCTCTCTCTGTGTTCATATCCACGCCATGTAAAAATCTTTCAACACGGTCTCTAATTCCCTTACTTTCTTCTTCATCGTCCGAACTGTCCTCATACATATTCAGTGGAATAACAGTCAGAGATTCATGTAAAAATCATTCATTTATTCGCAGTCGTCTGCGATTCGTCAGCGATTTAGCAGTTTCCTATTCGTCGAAAAATTACCTTCCGATGCTTTCCGTATTCCCAGTACTCCATGCGTCCGTCTGCCGAATGAAGGCAGGAATGCTAATTCAAATAATCACGGAATCGGCTCGGTACGTGATGCATACTAAATTAAAGCCATATTTTATGCATGAGATTTTCATTTTAGTTTCGACATTACCTTTTTTTCTTGGTAGTGTATTTGAATGAGCTGGTAATTATGAAGTTGAATGGTATGAAAAATTATGTACTAAAAGCAAAATGATGTCTGTTTTTGGTGCTAAATCTTACAATTGTTCAGTATTTTCTTACTTTTTGTTGCCTTCATAACCAAATCATTGCAGGAATAGTAAAGAGAGAGAGAGAGAGAGAGAGAGAGAGAGAGAGAGAGAGAGAGAGAGAGAGAGAGAGAGAGAGAGAGAGAGAGATAAACAGCCAAACGAAGTCATTTGAATCCAAATCACTCCCTCTATTTGTTTTAAACATATCGCTTTATAATACCATGAATCCTCAATACTTTACAAAGTAGCTTTCTAAATTTTATCATGAGTTTTCTGTAAGTCGTTAAATATTCCGTTCAAATTTTTCCTTGCTGCCGTATTTATCACATGACTTTTCCATGTGATATATTCACTTACCTTATTCCCACTTTGCAAATGCGACATTCCTACTTACAAAGCATTCTAACCCACGCCTCAATTTATTAATTAAAATCCTTTCTTCCACCTTCCCTCCTGTTAGTATCAGACTTGTTAAATTATTCAAATTATGTTTTCACTTCCTCAGTACTTATGCAACGGTACAATATTTCACCATCCATTTTTGCAGAATATTTCCCCTACCAAGAGACATTACACTGTAGACACAGTCAGTTGCACAGTCATCAGCCGAGTAAAGAGGTCACTGATCTGGTACCATTTTGCGCCATTCCATTCTTCA
>NC_089754.1:28644883-28657383 GCF_040412425.1 Macrobrachium rosenbergii | reverse complement strand
CTTAGAGACGCCCCTTAGAGACGCCGGTTAGAGACGGCCTTAGAGACGCCCCTTAGAGACGCCCTTAGAGACGGCCCTTTAGAGATCCCCTCTAGAGACAGCCCCTTCGAGGTGTGGGAAGATAGCTAGCTGTAGAGCTACCAGTGAAAATGGAAGGTTCTGGAAAAGAAATAAGAAAAAAAAAAATGTTGCTGAAGGAAGTTCCGTGGGAGTTTAAATCGGAATTTACGATAACGAGTTTAACGGAATTTTTTTTACCTCGGAATTTACGGTAACGAGGGATACGACACTTTGTTTTTTTTCTGGAGATTTTTTCTGTATTTTATTGTGTTTGTGTACACACAAGATTTTTTTTAATAAGTGAAAAATGCTCCTGTTCTTTCAATAACTTTTTCCTGAAGATTTTTCTTTTATTTTATTGTATTTGTGTACACATGAGATTTTTTTAATAAACGAAAAATGTTCCTATTTGTTCATGGGAGAGGTGGCCTGTGGCAATTTTTTTTCATTTTGTTGTTTTTTGCACACAATTTTTTTTTTTTTTTAATAATGAAGAGTGCTCTTTTTTCATGAAGAAGGTGGCTTGTCTTAATTCATGATTTCTCTTTCGATTTACATAATTCAGGAAGAAAATATATTTCCTTAAATCAGTTTTCCGTTAAAAAGTAAAACTTCATTGTATTATTTACACATTATTTAATAAATAAACGAGGTAGTATAACGAAAAAAAGATATTAAAATCATGACCGAATATATGAGAAAAATACACATTTCGAAAATATATTTTATTAACTTTCTATAAATATATTTATTAACTTTCTATAAATATAATTTCGTTTCATTCATGATCGAAATTTCAAACATTTTTAAGTATATCTGAAAACCGAAAATTTCCCTTGCTAAATATTCTAAGTATTTTTTTTCGTAAATATTGAAAAAATAATATTTTCAAGATAGGAAAATTCAACATTTCCTTTTCCGTGCTCTAAGTTAACGCCATTTTATTATATGTATTATATAGCATACATACATATTATATAGATACATATATATATATATATATATATATATATGTGTGTGTGTGTTGTATATATATATATATATATATATATATATATATATATATATATATATATATATATATATATTTTATATATATATATAAGGTCTTAAAGAACCTTATATTAGAAGGGGAAATCAAAGTTGCTTATGAACCTCCTTAACTTATCTATAAATACAATTAACTGTTGATATGTAAAACCTCAAAATACATTAGTAACTTACGGACCCTTACTCTCCTCTTCAGATTTATCTCTCATTTACAACAAACCCATATTTCACCACCCGCCCTAACTTTCAAAACTTCATATTACACCACGCAACCACTTTTTGTGATTTATGCTAGCAATTAAAAACGATTTAACCAATCAGTCTTTACCCTATTATTTTGTATAGGTGGTTTTATTGTAAATGGATTGCCTTATGAGAAAACGTCGATGTTAACTGAGCTATTGCGATGTTTCACGGTCATAAAATGTATTTACACTTCCTTTGTATGAAGCAAAAAATAAATAAATATATAAATAAATAAAAGTTGATATGTACTTCAAAATACATGCAAAAGTAAAAACCTCCAGCTCCTGTATTATGTTTTGTTTTACAAAACACACACACATAACCACTTTTTGTGATTTATGCACACACACGCACATATATTTTTGTAAATGTTGTATAAAAACGTCGATGTTAATATATATGTTTCACGGTCATATATATATATATATAAGCAAAAAAAAAATAAATAAATATATATAAAAGTAAAAACCTATATATATATATATATATATATATATATATATATATATATATATATATATATATATATATATATATATATGTGTGTGTGTTTGTGTGTGTGTATATATATATATATGTATATACATGTGTCTGTAAATATATACATATATATATATATATACATATTTAGGCATTCATTTTTATACTCAGTATATTTGTCTTCACTATAATTCTCCGTATGCTTCTATATTAATCCTAATTTTTCATTCATGAATAATTTACCATTACTGTGGGAGTGCTCTAAGAACTGTTCATTAAATATACCTCATTAAATTCAGTATTATTTAATTTTGTAAGCTTAAATTGTTTTTTGTATTTCCTTCATTTCCTTCAAGACTTCAGGTTCGTTTTGGTGAAAACATTTCCTAAAATTTGCGATACAGAAAACAAGATCCTTGGCTTTGAAACCACAATTATTTTGGCGAAAAATTCTCCTTATCATAATTCCAGTAGGGAAAATGGAACACTCTTTTATATATTCCAGCAAACTGCACAATACTCGAATGGCGGTCGCTTCTGGGAATTAGAAGATCATAAAACTCGCTTGTGTATAGCCTTATTATGCTCATATATAGAGTACAGAAAAGGTATTTCAATAGAGCTTCCTTTTTTGGGAAAGTCTTCTTATAAGATAACAATGAACGGCCTTTGTGGAAACCCTTTTTATATCGTATTTATGAAAGAGAATGACCAAGTGGTTTTTCAGTTCTCGAGACTTCTTAGGAGAGGGAGAGCTGTTGACAAAGATGAGAGAATAGGTATAGAAAAGAAGCCACGATAAATACAATGGAATTAAAAAAAAACGCAAAATCAATGATACAAAGAGGCAAGGAATAAGCAACCTCTCTCTCTCTCTCTCTATTTATTTTTTGTTTTTATTAATTTTCATCTATTTTTATTTATTTTTTCTGTATTTTTTAGTTTTATTATTGTTTATTTTTATTTATTTTTTATTCTTTTAATGCTCTGATATAAAGCATTGGGATACACAACCTACTCTCTCTCTCTCTCTCCGTCAACATATTCTCTTATGCCGTGATATAGAGCGCAGAGATGAGCAACCCTCTCTCTCTCTCTCTCTCTCTCTCTCTCTCTCTCTCTCTCTCTCTCTCTCTCTCTCACCATGTTCTCCCATGCTCTGACATGGAGCGCAAGGGTAAGCAACCTGCTCTCTGTCTCTCTCTCTCTCTCTCTCTCTCTCTCTCCATCAACACATTCTCTTATTCTCTGATATAGAGCGCAAAGATAAACAACCTCTCTCTCTCTCTCTCTCTCTCTCTCTCTCTCTCTCTCTCTCTCTCTCTCTCTCTCTCTCTCTCTCTCTGGGAAAAGAAAACCTGGAGGGAAGAATCAGACCAGTTCCCAGGACGACTGATCACTTTCATCCACATCTTCTGGGATGTGATTCCCGACGAAGTGTTTGATGTATTCAATAGGGAGGAGAGTGTCAAGAAAGGAAACCCGATTTCTGGAAACCGACGGTTCTGCTTGAGTGTGCTTTCATAAATATTCACACAACCATATTCGTAGCTGATGATTCTTATTCAGTTCAGTGCATGGAGTATATTTTCTCATAGTTTTTCAGACACGGATATCCTTAACTGATAATTCTTATTCAGTTAAATGTATGATGTATATTTTCACATAGTTTTGAGACACGAATATTCTTAACTGATAATTCTTATTCAGTTAAATGGATGAAGCTTATTTACTCCTAGCTTTTGCTGTGGAGTACTGTTCTGTCCTCTGACGTAAGTGAATTTTACTCATATAGGTAAGCTTAACATGTTACCCCATTTCTATACCATGCTTAATGAGTATTCACTCGTTGATATTCTTCGTTGATAATTCTTATTCAGTTAAATGTATACAATACATTTTTTCATGGTTTTTGCTGCAAAGCACTGTCTTTTCCTCTGACTAAAGTGAATTACATTTTTAACCCATTTATATTATATGCTAAAACATGGTTTAAACATGTTTCTTTATTATTAATTTAAGACCTTGAAATAGCCATATTTACCTTTTCGACAATTTTGAGTGGAAATTCCTGTTACTGCACGTAGTTGGAAACTCTCTTTTCATATATGCAATTATACCCACCATCGTCAATTTAAAATCTGGTAATTTTTTGCAATTATAAGTTAACAGTCAATAATGAATTCGGGAAAATTTTTCAAATTCACATAAGCTTGTTTGGTCAAGATCAACATTCGTCAAGTGGATAGATAACAGATATGAATGAAGACCCTTTGGACATTTTATATTTTCCGTATACAGTATCAACATAAATACAAATATTAGGTGAACTTGCATAGTCGTTTTTATAAAGTCAGAGAAAATCCTTCCAAATCTAACGAATGTAAATTTGACTTTCATAGGAAACTGGGAATAAAACAACGGTAGTTTCTTTCTCTTAGCACGGAAACCAGTGGTGTTTGGCCATTTCTGCGTATATAAATATAATTACAGCTGATTCTGAAATACGAATTCCAAAAAATGTACAGAAAAAGAGGTTTTCTGTGTGGTAGGGCGTTTTCTCTATGTAGTATGTAATATACGAAAAGGGAGGTTTTCTACGTAATATGTTTTTTGTATGTCCTCTTCCAATCATTTCCACATTCTGTTTTTTGACTGAATATCTTTTGACTGAACATCGTAGTCAACATGATGTGTTATGCACAGTGATTAAATGGCTACTGAAATACTGAAGTACAAGACTAAGTTCAGAGCATTTTCATAAAACCTATATAGAAAATTAAGGGATTATCTCACGTAAAACTAGATTTTAAACCACAGCCCCTTGAAAAAACAGACAAAAAATACTGCTAAAGGGCCCACGTGAACGGTAGCCTTGGATTTAGAGCCACTGGTAAAAATTAATTTTGTATTGTTTCTCAAATATTATCCTAAAAAAGAATCTTATTAGGTCATACGCTTTGGATAGTTAACTAAGTATACACAGCGCTGTACAATGGATTTAGAGGGTTACTTTGCCGCAAATCTGAGTCAGGATTAAACAAAATAAGACAGAAAATCAATAACTAAACTTTGTAGAAAATCAAGACAAGTAAACTGCCCTGATATTTTTTTTGTAAATCAAGGTTGAATTCCATTTATTATTGTGGCACTATTTCCTCCTTCCGAAATCTAGGACGCCTTTATTCCCTGAACGCTCAACAAAAAAAAAAAAATATAATTCGATGTTTTTACGACTGAAAAGCCGCAATGCGCGAGGGACCTTCAGCGAGAGGAGAAATATTATTAGTGCTCGGTCATTCGGAAATAGAAGCGATTTGGCAAATTCAGAAGGGAAGTCAATTATTCGTTGGCTGCTGCTGCTGGTGAAACTTTTGTGTGGGTGTGCGCAGTGGTAAATGGGGTGGCTGTTATTGTCTGGAGGGTTTGCAAAACATTTATTTATTAAATTATAAGTAGACGAGTGACCATTGTCTTACATTTATCTGGGGACACTAAGTTTTAGGGGAAATTGCTTAATATGTTTATGCACCTTGGTAGGTAATGTCGTCAGTGCACCTCATGCGGTGCACAGTAGGCATTACTTAAGATTCTCTGCAACGTCCCTTTGTCTCCTAGCTGCAACCCCTTTCATTCATTTTACTGTACCTCCGTTCATATTATCTTTCATCCATGTTACTTTCCACTCTATCCCAACACTTGATTCATAGTGCAACTGCATTTTTACCGTCAATTTCCGTTTCAGCGCTGAAAGACCTCATAGGTCCCAGTGCTTGGCCTTTGCCCTAAGTGCTATATTCTATTCTCTTAATAAATTATGTAGAATGTGTGAATTTTGATTGGTGCATGTGGTTTGGGGGGTGGGGTTAATTCAGTTTACTTGAGTATCTCCTCGATTTAAGACTGAGCCGACGTTTTCTTTGTTTCGTCGCAATGGAGTTTAGATCCTATAATCGTTATTTATTGGAATGTGTTGCATCACATGACTTTATGATTTTACTAAAATTAATAATTTTGGTGTAATAGTTTGCGGTGGTTTGTGTGAGAGGTCAATTATTCATCTTATTATTATTATCATTTGCCTAGGGAAACTGTTATGGTTGATTATTTTATGTGAATGAAGAAAAAGCAACCACACATTACCAGCGAACTCCAGCCTTCCCAGTACCTTCTCCAATGGATGTTGAAGCAAATCAACACTTTTGGTACCCACACCGGGACGATAAGTCACTAAGGACTTTTTATAAATAAACAGTGGCTAATTGACAGCCAGATGGAGAATGTACAGGAATAAGGAAATTATGGGAATAAAAAAATTACAGGAATAATGAAATTACAGGAATAAAGAAATTATAGGAATAAGGAAATTACAGGAATAAGGAAATTATAGGAATAAGGAAATTACAAGAATAAGAAAATTATAGGAATAAGGAAATTACAGGAGTAGGAATAAGGAAATTACAGGAATAAGGAAAGTATAGGAATAAGGAAATTACAGGAATAAGGAAATTATAGGAATAAGGAAATTGCAAGAATAAGGAAATTATAGGAATAAGGAAATTACAGGATTGGGGGAATTATAGGAATAAAGAAATTAACAGGAATAACCGCTGTGAAAGGTTGGGTTACCCGGATGTACTACCAATTCAAAGGTTTGTCAGAGAAGACAGGTGTCATTACACCTGAGCTGAAATGTACCTTTGATTGATTGATTGATGTATGGCTACTAAAACTGGCGTTACAACATCTAGGTTGTAAGTGCCTTTGAAGGCTTTGATCTACGTTTAACCACTTTAGATGCAGCGCAGTCAGCTTTAGAAAATTCAGAAAGTGATGTGTTTGATGAAAACTTGTAAAAGGTACCTGATTTTAAGAGCCACGGCTCTTGCACACCGGATCTAGAATGCTGAAAAACTGCAAGAGCTGAAAGATAATGATCATGCATACTATACGTTCACCTGTTCTTGTAAGATTGCCTAAGTTAGAACTTCCAAAATTGAGGTACTTTTTGTTATAAGTAATTTAGCAATGTTAATTAACTGTTGGCTGGGAAAGCTAAATTGTTTTTAATAACACTCCCCTAAATAAGACGGATTCCTTCGTATTATTATTATTATTATTATTATTATTATTATTATTATTATTATTATTATTATTATTATTATTATTATTATTATTTGAAGGAAATAGACCCTCTCTTAAAAATGTCTTACTGAAAAGGATGGCTGTATTATGCGAATTTATCTTAAACAGGATCTTTTCTATTTTCCTTATAATTCGCTTTTCAGGCTGAGCGATGTTGGTCAGCAACTGGCTTATTATTATTATTATTATTATTATTATTATTATTATTATTATTATTATTATTATTATTACCAAAACTTAGGTTGTACTACAAAATATCACCTGTACTCCTCCATAAGAGGGACCCCTTCGAATTATTATTATTATTATTATTATTATTATTATTATTATTATTATTATTATTATTATTATTATTATTATTATTATTATTATTATTATTATTACCAAACAATAAGTTATGCAACAAAATATCACCTTTACATAACCTACTTTCGCTCCAGGATTCCTCTTGACGTTCCAACCAAACCATTTCATTTTTTCTTTTTCCTTTGGGGAACAAAAATATTTTGCGAGCCCCGAGACGGCTTCCTGACTATTATTGGAACATGTTTTTACAGAAAACAAGTAAATCGGTGCCAGGATTCTCTGTTTTTTGTGAAATGGCTTCCCCACAGCCCTAGGCTTCGTGATTGTTGTTCTTTCTCTTCTTGGTATTGAAGTAAATCAGCTTTTTCTTCATTTTTGCAGTAGATATGAAGAGTGGAGTGATGGTATAGCAAAGGTAAAATGAAATGATAACTAGGCGTATGAAATGATTTAACGGTCTCTGTAGTCTGTAGACATCTACAGGATTCTGCTATTTATTTTGGGTAACAAATAGGATAATATTCATTAAACTAAGGACAAGAAACACTTAGCTCTGGTTCGTAAAAACATTTAATATCTGCGCTACATTTACATATCTGTCATTTATTATGATAACATATGGGCTAATATTTATTCAAATGAGATATTAGAAATGCATAATTTTAGTTGATCAATACGTTGTGATAAGGATCACATAGATTTAAATAGTATTTATGTGGCGACAGAAAGTGTTATAAAAATTTATAACCATATAACTTGAAAATAAGGAAACTTTTTCCTTAAAATTAGCCTTATTTCAATTAATCTCATTTATTAACTTATTCTAAAAGAATTATTGCCAGAATCTAAAGGATGACTTTTATGTTCAATGAACTCCCAACTCTTCTTACAAGAATCTGTGGCAAAGTACTCGTTATCTACCAACAAATTTTTTCAGCAAAGATGATTGTCGTGCTATTTAATTAGGTTATTTGAAATACTAGTTTCTGCAGATTTTTAATCATAGCTTTTGCTAATTAATTTTGCCCTAAATACAAAGCAGACGATAGCCAAACAGGGGTAGGGGAAAGGAGGCGTTGCAATACTTAAGAAGAAATAGACAAAAATAGCCAAAAAGCATCTCGAATGGAGACATTGGTGTGAGGAAAAAAAAAAACTCGGCAATATGCCATAAAGGGCTTTCTTGAATCCAGTCTCGCTTTTAGCACAGCGTCATAATAACCCCCCCTCCCTCTCCCCTTCATCCCTAACCCCCCTCCAACCCTCCAGAAACAATGGCCATTACACAGGAGAAACGTGCAGATTTCCTCTGGTATCATTAGGACTACTGGTTGGACAAAAACCCGAGACCTCATCGAGGGAAAGGGGAGTGCCCATTTCACCCAAATCGAGGAAAGGGGAGTGCCCATTTCTCCCAAAACCGAGAAACCAGACAGCAATTTCCTGTCGCCGTAAGTGCGCCTTTCCATTACGACGGGCCAGAAAGCGCTCTCTCTCTCTCTCTCTCTCTCTCTCTCTCTCTCTCTCTCTCTCTCTCTCTCTCTCTCTATCTGCTGCTGAATACTGTTGTGGGGGGGGAGCGGTATATACTTTCTTAACCTCCAGATAGATGGGAGGAGAGTGAATAAGAAAGGGCTGGGGAAAAAAATCGAAGGTAAATTATGCCGTCGAGGGTAAGAATAGAATATATAATATATAATTTAGGCCAAAAGCCAAGCGCTGGGACCTATGAGGTCATTCAGCGCTGAAACGGAAACTGATGGCAAAAATTTTTGAAAGGTGTAACAGGAGGAAATCCTCGCAGTCGCAATATGCATCAATTGTTAGGAAAGGGTGGGAAGTAAGATAGAAGAAAGAGAATATGAACGGAGGTACAGTAAAACGAATGGGAAAAGGTTGTAGTTAGGGGTCGAAGGGATGCTGCAAAGAACCTTAAGTGATGCCTGCAGTGCACCGCATGAGGTGCACTGACGGCACTATCTCCCCTACGGGGTTGAGGATAAGAAAGAGATTTGTTGTTCGTGGAGTAACAAACAATGGGTCTTGACGTCACAAACGAAAGGGAAGCTGAATTATGGTTTTTGTTATTGATGTTTGGTGCATTCATAGCAGTTGGTAGAACTGGCAGCATTACTCCTAATAATAGCAAGAATGTAATAAAAATCCACAATTATTTAGTGGAATATATTACTATGTAAAATACAGTTATATAGTCAAATGTATTTTACAATATAATTGTGGATTTTTTTACACAAACTGTTTTTCACGAGATTGTGAATTTCTTAGGAATAGTGGGAGTGTAGTAAAAATCCACAGTTATATTAATAAACTGTATTAATATGAAAAATCAATACAATTTATTGATTTAATTGTAGATTTTTATTGCATAATAGTTTCTTACGATATTGTGAATTCTTAAGCAATGGTAGGGATCATCACTGGCAAGTTTTTTTATTGACAGATTACCTAAACAAAAATATACATCTCTTTAGGTATACTGGCATTGGATAGCATTAATAAAGACTTGACTGAAAAAATAAACATCAGTCTCTGCCGGAGGAAGGAGAAATTGGGTTAGTATATTTCCAAAGCCACAGTATGTTATTTTATTAAATATGTGGTTAACTTTACTTTACTTTACAACAGTGGTCATGAATCCTTATAATATTGATTATGAAGCAACGAATATTTCGATATACTTGGCTAAAGTAATTCGTAATTTTAGAAACGATATAATATTTAAGGCAAATTTCCATAACGCCAGATCATATTACGAACAGTAAATCTTATTAGGAAGACGATTTTAATAAGTTCGAGATGAACTTTGAATACTTGTGAAAGAAATACTGGATGATAAACTTGCGATCCTCCCGGAGAATATTCCAGGCGAAAGTAAATTGCTCTTGAGAAAAAGGCTGTATAACTTCCCGGGAATAGCCTTTACCGGAAAAGCGTCTATTATAAAGTTCCCTTGAAAAAACTTATCCAGGCTTGTAAGGTTTAGGGGAAAGGCTTTTCAGAAAAGCTGTGGAGTAATTTTCTTGACACGTTTTCATTTTATTCGAGATGGAAAATTGTCATGAAAATGAGAATTCTGTTAATTATGAGTGTAACTGAGTCATCATTTTGGAACCAGCAAAATTATTGCAAAGAAAAATTCGATTATTGCAATAATAACTGAATTTTATGAAGCTTCCCAACGTCTAGTATAATTTCGCACTGTGAATTAAACTAAAGAAAATATGAATAATATAGTACTTAGCAACTAGATAATTTCATTTATAAATATAAAACTTTCTTTATATTCCAAGACTGGACTTTGAGTTACAAATACAAAGTTAAGGATCATATATCATATATTTGTCAAAATACGAACTGGAGTAAAATACCGTCATGTTTCATCAAATCATACGTTTACATAACCAGACAGTTTTAAAAGTTTCTTGTTTACAAGAGAGCATATCATTGTTTACAAATTTTTAAAAGATTTCTCTCTCTCTCTCTCTCTCTCTCTCTCTCTCTCTCTCATGCACGTCATAATCTTCATCATTTTTTTGGAAATGATTATTAATACCCCTCAGGATGTTCGGAGCAGTTAATTTAGAGTACGTAGGTTTTATTAAATTCTGGAGGACGCGTAAATTAATGCTCTTTGTAAATCTTCTTGCCTGCTATGCTTCTCATATTAAAGGAAAGCGAGAGAGAGAGAGAGAGAGAGAGAGAGAGAGAGAGAGAGAGAGAGAGAGAGAGAGAGAGAGAGAGAATCAAGCTGATTATCATGTCTTCACAGTGACTCAGTTACTCGTCTTTGAATAAAATCCATCAGCTTAACAGCATAGGTTTTACTAAGATAAATTTAAAACCCAAAAATGATATTATTTCCGTTGCTTTGTTTAACGACTAAATAATAATAATAATAATAATAATAATAATAATAATAATAATAATAATAATAATAATAATAATAATAATAATAATAATAATAATAATAATAGCATGGGTCACTAAAATGATGAAGAAATCTACAATGGTGTAAATGTAAATAAATATTTTTAATATACATTTACAATTAGACTATTGTGGATTTCTTCACCAATAACAGTAATAATAATATCCCCGTTATTATTCCTATTATCATTATTGTTAGGGCATTTTGGATGGATGTTAATACGGAATTATTTTGACAGTGAAAGGAAGGGATCTGAAAACTTCGTAAAAATTTTCCTTCCTTCAGGGCAAATAAACCTGTTTTCCCTTTCTTATCTATAGTGGGTATTTCATTGTAAGGTATTTAGGAAAACAAAGCTCATTAGAGAAGTCTGGATACGTATGAAGTATATCATCATCATTATTTAGAAATCATTGTACCTCAAACTCCATTCTCTTCCTGTAGTTCGTCAGTGACATTTGAGATGTTCCAGACCTTCTGAAAAAAAAGAGGAAATTTTTTATTAGAAAAGTCCAAATAATCTTGTTTTGGTATGTCACCATTCAGATTTCCCTTCTCTTGCTGTAGGTCGACAGTAAAATCGAAATTATCCAGCCTTTATGATAACAGAAAATGTAGATTAAAAAAGTCTAAAGAATCTGGTTTTGTCACAACTCAGAGAAAGAACAAAGAAATAATCTCTCAGAGGTCGAAGGTCACTGGAGGAGGGAAATCAGAACAAGGAATCCTTCCCAAGACTTGCAGAGACCACATTCCATATGCAAATCTTAAGGCTATCGAAAATAGGCGATCCAGAAACAAGACCTCCACAGGAGAAGTTAAAAAATTAATATTTTCTATAATACGACGCAAGTGTTCACTTAGATTCCTTAAGCACAAGGAAATCCATAACCGTAAATTGATAAGGTTGGAAGTTTCCTGGAAAATCAACTTCTTGCTGGAACGCCGCCTCCCCCCCCACCCCCATCGCATGGAATTCGTCTGGACAGTTGTGTTGAAAACGCTTGTTCCAGGAAGTTGATAATTCTGTTCAATTGACTGATTGTCTTGTGGGCTCAACAAACGTGCAATTGAAATAATGGGTTCGGAGAAAATATTAACCAAGCGAAAAATGCGCCGAAGTGTCTTCGGCGCAATCGAGTTTTCTGTACACCCGCTACAGCGTATAATCAAGGCCACCGAAAATAGATCTATCTTTTGGTGGTCTCGGTGTAATGCTGTATGAGCCGCGACCCATGAAACTTTAACTAAGGCCCGTTGATGG
>NC_089754.1:28612383-28639883 GCF_040412425.1 Macrobrachium rosenbergii | reverse complement strand
AAGATTTGTCCTAAATGTGACCTAAATTTGTCATTTTCTTGAAATGCCTAACCTCGCCAACAACACTGTAAATTTGTAAATTTTTAAATTCTGTAAATTTTAAAACTATAATTTATGATTAACCTTAGGGTGAAGGCAAACAAAAATCACTTACAAGAAAAATTTGACCTCTGTATGACCTAAATTTCTTAACCTTACCAGCAACACCTAATCCTAGAAGTTCTAAGACCATGTTTTTGAATCAATTTTAAGTGAAAATAAACAAAAATCACTGAGAGGAAAGAAGATTTGCCCCAAATCACGGCTTAAATTTGTCATTTTCTTGCTATGCATAACCTTACCAAAAAGACGTAATCCTGTAAGTTTTAAAACCATAATTCTTGATTAACTTGAGAGTGAAGATAAACAGAAATCACTAAGAGGAAAGAAGATTTGCCCAAAATGCGACCTAAATTTGTCATTTTCTTGGTATGCCTAACCATACCAAAAAGACGTAATCCTGTAAGTTTTAAAACTATAATTCTTGAATTAACCTTGAGAGTGAAGATAAACAGAAATCACTAAGAGGAAAGGAGATTTGCCCAAAACACGACCTACATTTGTCAATTTCTTGCAGTGCCTCTAACCTGGAGGACATTTCGCGTCAGTAAATAAGTGAATTCCATTCCCCGCAGATTCGTCGGAATTTCCACTGTGGGAAATTTGGTGCTAATTGTTTTCTGCTTTCCAGGCTGATTACTCCCGGAGCTCATTTGCCCAGAGAGGCTGTGTCAACAGGGAGTCCGGGTTTTTGGCGATGTCGGGAGATAATTGAGTCATTTCCTACTGGTTTTGATTTTTAATAACATTATTGTTATTATTATTATTATTATTATTATTATTATTATTATTATTATTATTATTATTATTATTATGCCAGTTTCTTGCGCTAATTAGGTTGGAAAATTTTGGATTAAATATTATTATTATTATTATTATTATTATTATTATTATTATTATTATTATTATTATTATTATTATTATTATTATTATTAAATACTGTTTTTTTTGCTCTAAATTATTATTAAATTATTATTATTATTATTATTATTATTTTTTTATTTTTTTTCTTTTTTGGTCTATCAGTCATCTTATTCGACTGGGTGTTTTTTTATAGTGTGGGGTTCCGGGTTGCATCCTGCCTCCTCAGGAGTCCATCACTTTTCTCACTATGTGCGCTGTTTCTAGTAGCACACTTTTTCTGCATGAGTCCTAGAACTACTTCGGCATCTAGTTTTTCCAGATTCCTTTTCAGGGATCTTGGGATCGTGCCTAGTGTTCCTTTGATTTAATTATGGATACAATTTCCACTGGCATATTCCATATCCTTATTTCGATTTTCAGGTCTTGATACTTATCAGTTTTTTCTCTTTCTTTCTCATCTACTCTGGTGTCCCATGGTATTGCGACGCCAGTGAGTGATACTTTCTTCTTGATTTTGTCAATCAACGTCACGTCTGGTCTGTTATTATTATTATTATTATTATTATTATTATTATTATTATTATTATTATTATTATTATTCTATAGCTATTTCTTTCCTTAATTAGGTGGGAAAATCTTTGATGTATTATAATTATCAATATATAATGTGAACATCAAAACCATTGTCTAAGATTTACAAATTTGTAATTAAATGTGTTTTGTGATAAAGCACTCATAATATTTTAGAATGAATTTTAAATCAAATTCCTTTGTTTTCTTATCCCTTAAAAACTAAATAAATAAATAAATAAATAAATAAATTTAATAATTTATATATTTATTTATTTATTTATTTATTTATTTATTTATTTATTTATCTATTTATGTATTTATTTATTTATTCATAAATTTTTTTTCTATAGTTACTGTTTAATATTCTACAGGAATAGCTGCCCAGATTTCCTCAAATTAGATTGTCCTTGAGTTCATTACCAAGACAAGGTAAAAATTGTTTTAGATATGTAATACAAAACAAGGGACAAAATTATTGTAAATCGGTAGGATAAATATCTCCCATCTTCTAGATATGAGGACAAAATGATTTAAGACGTGTACAATAAATATCCCACAACCTCCTCTTATAAATCTCTCTCCTCTCTCTCTCTCTCTCTCTCTCTCTCTCTCTCTCTCTCTCTCTCTCTCAATACTAATTTAAGACATGTACAATACATATCCCACAACCCGCTCTCTCTCTCTCTCACTTCCAAGAGACAGAAGGATCTTGTTCCAGAAAATTAGAAAGTGGAAAAAGCTCTTGCAAAAGAAAAGAATGCATGGAAAGTGATGGAACTAAAAGTAAGATAGAAAATGCAGAAAAGATTATACAATCAAAAGAAATGAAAAAGGGAACCTAGAAGAAATGACACTACAAGATATCAAGCAAAACCTCTAAAATTTTTATTCATATGCAAAAAGATGAATAAAATAAGAGTAGAAATAGGCCTCTAAGAATTGAAGGGCGATTAACGAATGAAAAAGGAAATATGTAACATATTAGCAGAAAGATATAAGAGTGAATTTACACCTGAATTGAAAATGAAGATAATGATACAGAAATAAGAGATGAAAATACTGAATACTTATCAGATATAGATATTACAGAAGCCGATATTGTGCAGGCTATTAATGAAATTAAAAATGGATCAGCAGCAGGACCAGATGGAGTACCTGTCATATTGTTAAAGAAAGTGGTTCATTCAATCGCAAAGCCTCAATATTATTAAGACAAAGTATAGATACATGCAAGATTTATGATGAGCATAAATTAGCATATATTACTCCTACTTTCAAAAGTGGTTCAAGACTAGAGGCAAGTAATTATAGGCCTGTGAGTCTGACATCTCATATTATGAAAGTATATGAAAGGGTAATAAAAAAATATAATGAAACATTTAATGAAAAATAGATTGTTCAATATAGGACAACATGGTTTTGTACTCTCCACCATGAAAGCATATATAAAAATATGATAAATGAAAAGATACAGATGTGGTTTACCTAGACTTTGCAAAAGCTTTTGACAAGGTAGATCATAATATATTAGACATAACATTGTTGACAAAGTAGGAAGATGGATAAAAGAATTTTTGCAAAACAGAAAACAGATAGTGATTGCAAACGATGAGAAATCGGATGAAGCAACCACAGGGTACGGTGTTAGCTGCAGTGCTGTTTGTGATTATGATTGCAGACATAGACAGTAATGTTAAGGACTCAGTAGTAAGAAGTTTCGCAGATGACACAAGAATAAGTAGAGAAATTGCTTGTGATGAAGATAGAACTCTCTCCTCTCAGAGATAAATAGGATGGTATTTAACTCTGATAAATTTGAATCAATGAACTATGGTGATAAAGTAGGAATGCTATATGCATATAAAGGACCTCAATCACAAACAAGGAAGCAGTTAAAGACCTTGGTGTGATGTTGAATAGAATATGTTATGCAATGATCAAATAGCAATTTATTGGCAAAATGCAAAGCAAAAATGGGAATGTTGTTCTCACTTCAAAACAAGAAAAGCTGAACACATGATTATGCTTTATAAAACGTACGTACGTAGTCCACTTGAATATTGCAATATAATATGGTACCCACACTACCAAAAGGATATTGCACAAATAGAGAGTGTACAAAGGTCATTTACAGCTAGAATAGAAGAAGTTAAGGACCTTGACTACTGGGAAAGACTACAATTCTTAAATTTATATAGTCTTGAAAGGAGAAGAGAACGCTACATGGTAATTCAAGCATGGAAACAGATAGAAGGAATTACTGAAAATATCATGGAACTAAAATTATCAAAAAAGAGCAAGCAGAGGTAGATTAATAGTGCCAAAAAACTATACCAGGAAAAAATTAATTAATCCACCACGCACCAGCATCGATAATGCAGCGTCTATTCAATGCGCTACCAGCTCATCTGAGGAACATAACAGGAGTGAGCGTAGATGTGTTTAAGAATAAGCTCGACAAATATCTAAGATGCATCCCAGACCATCCAAGACTGGAAGATGCAAAATATACCGAAGATGCGTTAGCAACTCTCATCAAAGGCGCCTCTGAGGGACCTGGGGCAACCCGAACGAATTGTAAGGTCTCTCTCTCTCTCTCTCTCTCTCTCTCTCTCTCTCTCTCTCTCTCTCTCTCTCTCTCTCTCTCACGAAAGACCAAGCGTATAACACGTTTATTAAGGCCAGCATCAAACCCTGGGACACTAAAATCCCAATGGCATTGATATTAACTAATTGAGAACGAATTGAGACCGTAATGAGATTCAGGCTGCCTATCGCACTCTCTCCAATAGGAAATTTTAATTCCATGTAAAAAATGAACTCTTGGTCATCTCAGATTTGAATAAAGAGAAATTAATATTGGGATAGAGTGTTTATATAGTAAGGCTATTGGAAATTTGAATTCACAAAGTATTTTATATTTTCTATAAGCTTTATTGAATAAAATTACTTATATTTTTGTTACAGTTTATTGATTAAATTCTAAAGTTATTATATATTTTTTCATTAAAATTACTTTTTTTTTTACTTAATTGAGTAGAATTACCTACGAGGGATATATTTTATGAAAAAATTATATTTTGAGGTTGCCGGTTCATATCAGAACAGATGAAGTTTTACTATTTACCTATGAAATAATATGTCACGAATTATCAATTAATCACTGTTTTTTCAGAGCTAAAAGCAAGAGTGTTCGATAAAAAATAGTAAAGAGAGAGAGAGAGAGAGAGAGAGAGAGAGAGAGAGAGAGAGAGAGAGAGAGAGAGAGAGAGTTGCCCTTACTTTATATTTAACATCTAATAATTTAGGACTTAGGAACTGTCACTAAGAATAATATTTATTAAAAAAATAAAAAAATAATAACTAAAATTAATGATTATATCTTCATCTTGCGTGCAATTCTTTGCTTCATAAAAGCACCATTTCCTCGTATCGAATTATGCTGTCATTTCCTCGCATAATTAGAATTAGGATACTTCACCGATGAATTGTGTTTATGAATCGTATAATCCAGGCCCCAGTAAGTAAATCATCTTTGGAGAATCCCACGGCATGAAATATGCAAGGTGAACTGCTCCGCTGTCGACGCGAAAACTGTAGTATATCATAATATGAGATGTTGTTGATGTTCTTCGAGACCAGTATTCATGATTACCGCAATAATTTATGTTCTCTGAATTACATGAATTTTGTTGATTCGGTCCCTAATGATAAGTAATTACTAGTTGTATCGTAATTTATCAGCTTTCTACACTAAGCGCAAAGATGCAGTACAAATTAGCAAAGTACTGAACTACAGCAGAAGACAGACATTAAAAAATTGTAAAAAAACTAAACGAGATGAGTTTTAAAAGTAATTATTTATGCTCACAAAATTACGTGATTTTTTTTCATGTAGTCTCGAATGATAAGTAATTATTAGTCTCTTATACTAAGCACAAAGGTACAGTACAAATTAACAAAATACTGTTCACAGATAATAAAAAAATGGCAAAAAAATAAACGAGAAGCGTTTTAAAATAACTATTATTTATGTTCTCAGAATTACGTGATTTTTTCCATGTAGTCTCCAATGATAAGTAATTATTAGTTGTCGTATGATAATTAACAGTCTTTTACACTGAGCACAAAGATACAGTACAAATTTACAAAATACTAAACAACAGTAGTTCACAGCCATAAAAATCCTAATGGAAAAACTGTACGTGAAGAGTTGTTAAAAAAAATCCACCACTTCCTACCTTTTTACTCCCTCGTCCGAGATAATTCAGCGAAGTCACTGCATCCCCAAAAGCAGCTTAAAATTTGCATGCATTACGCAGACCTGTAAAAAGTCGTTTTTTTTTTTTTGTCAGCCTTGTAAAGAATTAAACTGTAGTCTCTCAAAAAATGCATTTGATAGAGAGAGAGAGAGAGAGAGAGAGAGAGAGAGAGAGAGAGAGAGAGAGAGAGAGAGAGAAGTCCAAATTGTCAGTATCCTAAAACCTTGTCCGGATTCCGTGTTTTGTTTGCGGAGGGGAATTAGCATGTGGGTTTTCGGGAGACTTTAGAGAGGAAGTGGATAGAAAGCCCAACGTGAGTTTTATCTTCGTGCTCCAGTAATTTTTTTTGGCTGCATTTCTACATTTAGGCCTCGCAATGTGTTTGAATGAAAGCGGGGTTTAAAATGATTGCCGTGAAGAGGTAACGTGACACGGAATAAGACTTACATTCATTTAAATTTCTAGGTAAAGTCTAAGTAAAATTTTGCATTTTGTTTATTTTTAATGAACTTTTATGTACAGACGTACAATGTTTATCTAAATCAATCAGATTTAAAAATAATAATAGAAGTTGAAATTAATAATTTATGCTTACATCATGATTCAGCTCACATTTCCACTGACATACAATATTAAGAATTGCTATATATATATATATATATATATATATATATATATATATATATATATATATATATATATATTTATATATATATATATACTATATATATATATATATATATATGTGTATATATTTATATATATATATATATATATATATATATATATATATATATATATATATATATATATATCCATACATATATATTTATATAAAAACTGTATTTTTATGCGTGTAGGTATTTGAGCATGTGCATGCAAATACAATGGTTATCAATATTATCCCAAAACCGTATTACAAACATGGTTAGCAAAACCAGTAAAGCAAACTATTTCATTTGTTTCCAAAAGAACGCACCCAGAAGTCCCTCTTGCCATCAGTTACGAAATAAAATAAAGTAAAAAGACAAAACCTCTATTCGAGAAGAAGAAGAAGAAGCAACTTCCCTTCGCAGGGAAGACTTCTAAAAGGCAGGCAGGCAGGCTAGTCAGGCACTCCATCAGATTCACTTCGCGGAGCAGAAATGATTGATCCGTGTCCAAATAACTCCCTTTGATCGGAATGTCATGAAAAAAAGTAGGGACGTCGATTTCACAAGCATACGGACTGATAAACCTGTGCTTCGCCAATCTGAGATGTTGCCATGGTAACCGCATATTTCCTCGCGTCCTCGTAAGAGATCGTAACTGGGGGGGCTCTCCAATTCATGCATGCAAATCTGACATAAAAGGGTTGTCGAGTGAGGTCGGGTTACCCCATTTGATTTGGTAGTATATCGGAGGAGATTGTGAGATTTGTATCGTGTTCTCTGCATGAATTTTTATTTGTTCGTGAATATAACTCTTCGAATAAAGTTTGCATTTGAAATTCGTGATATGGAAATGGGTTTTGTTGTCATTTAGATTCATTCAAGTGAATTTTGTTGCTATTTACACTCATTCAAGTTTAAAGTTAGACTTATATTTTCCTAATGATAATGATTCAGATTTACAGGAGGTAATATATATATATATTAATTAATATATATATATTTATATATATAATATATATTATGATATATATATATTAATTAAAGTTTAAAGTTTGACTTATATTTTCTTGCTGATAATAATTCAGATTTGTTGAAGGAGTTGATATATATATATATATATATATATATATATATATATATATATATATATATATATATATATATATATATATATATATATATATATATATATATATATATATATATATATATATATATATATATTCTATTCTATGTTAATATAACTATTCAGGTAACATTTTCATTGAAATTCAGTAATTAGAAAAGAAAAAATAAATTATCAAGTTAATAAATACAGTAAATAGATAAAAAATGTAAGTATATTATCAAATACAAGGAGACTTGCTCTAGGGTAGTAAATGCATTGCATCCTCGCTCGAACTTTTGAGGCTTCCTTGTAATTCATATTTTTAAGAAAATTATTTCATTAATTCCAGCTTACCTCTCTCTCTCTCTCTCTCTCTCTCTCTCTCTCTCTCTCTCTCTCTCTCTCTCTCTCTCAAATACGTTTCTTTGTTAGTTGGTTTGTTTTATCTATCCTGAACACCACAGATGTTTTGGACTCTCTCTCTCTCTCTCTCTCTCTCTCTCTCTCTCTCTCTCTCTCTCTCTCTCTCTCTCTCTCTCTCTCTCTCTCTCTCAAATATGTTCCTTTGTTGGTTGGTTCGTTTGATCTATCCTGAACAGCACAGATGTTTTGGACTCTCTCTCTCTCTCTCTCTCTCTCTCTCTCTCTCTCTCTCTCTCTCTCTCTCAAAATATGTTCCTTTGTTGGTTGGTTCGTTTGATCTATCCTGAACAGCACAGATGTTCTGGACTCTCTCTCTCTCTCTCTCTCTCTCTCTCTCTCTCTCTCTCTCTCTCTCTCTCTCTCTCCTCAGGAAGATACCTCGTCTTCGTAAGAAAGGGAAATCCATTTCCCCCGATTCCTCGATTTGTTTCCTTCTCTCGAAATTTAGTGTTAATTGTTTTCTGCTTTTCCGGGCAGATTACTTCCCTGAGCTCATTTGTCCGCGTGGTTGTGTAAATAGGGAGTTTGTCCTCTTTTTTTTTTTTTGGGGGTGTGTTCGTTACTGGAAATCGAGGATATTAGGTACAATTCTTGGGGTATTTTATGCATCATGCCATGTTGAATTATGGATATAATCTATTGATATGAAAGGTTCGCATTCATTATTTATTCATTAATAAATTCATTGCTCGCTGCAATATTTATATTTTCAAATTTTAAATGAAGATGAAACCCAATACAGTTCCTGCTAAAATCAATACCACTATTATTATTATTATTATTATTATTATTATTATTATTATTATTATTATTATTATTATTATTATTATTATTATTATTCAGAATATAAACCCATATTCATATGGAATAAAACTAAAATGAATTTTTGATAAAGGCAAGACCCAATATATTTCACTGCTTAAATCACTATCACTGTTATCATTATTATTATTATTATTATTATTATTATTATTATTATTATTATTATTATTATTATTATTATTATTACAGGGGCCGCTGATTTGAAATTCCATCTTCCAAAGTATATGGTGTTCATTTGATATAAGCTACTGCTTATGAGAACAACATTAATTAAAAAAATTCCCTCTTTGCATTTCCTTAAAAGAAAGTAAAAGTAAAAGTCTATTTCGGAACCTAAAGTTCTCCTGGGACCACGAGCCTGAATCTTTTCAGCCAGGGCTAAATGGAAGGGAAAATTATAGAGCCTGAATTCTAGAGTTCCAATAACGTTCCTCGCCGTTAGTGTCTGTCATCCCCAAAAAAACAGTTTTTGTTGGTACGAAAACGAGAGAGAGAGAGAGAGAGAGAGAGAGAGAGAGAGAGAGAGAGAGAGAGAGAGAGAGAGAGAGGTGGATTATTCAACTATTGACGTTCGAGTTGTACATGAGTTGAAGCAAGCGCTGAAGAGCCTTCATAGAAGTTCATGGAAGTTCATTGAAGTTCATCAGTTATAGTGTGAACGTGTAGTTGGAAATATATATATATATATATATATATATATATATATATATATATATATATATATATATATATATATATATATATATATATATATATATTGTATATATATACATACATATATATATATATATGTATGTATATATGTATTTATATATATATACATATGTATATATAATCAGTAAGCTACAAACGTCCTTTAATATCAATTCGCTCTACCTCAGAAATAATATATTTTCATATTTGTTACCAAAGGGGAATTTTTTAGTTGATAATAAGTTCGTCGTCCCGTGGGTTCGAACCAGCGAAGGACAAGAACTCTGGGCTACAGTGGACGCTTAACCCACGCAGCCAGCAAGTGAGGTATAAGTGGATATCGTCTCCCATATACAAATCGCCCGTCGAACTCAGGTGTTTGTATTAGAGACGATATCCACCCACCTCTAATATAACCGTGTAGTCGTTTGTCGCACGCAGCCATAATTATGACTTTTATCACATCACCGTGATTCATATACAATCAGTAGCTAGAAACGTCCTTTAATATCCACCTCTACCTCGGAAATAATATATTTCATATATGTTACCGAAGGGTTTTTAGTTGATAATTGGATATTAAAGGACGGTTGACGGGAACAAACTGATTGTATATGAATCACGTTCATAATATAATCTGCGTGCGACAAACGCACTACACGGTTAGCAATGTGGTGAATATCGTCTCTAATACAAACACCTGAAGTTCGACGGGCGATTTGTATATGGGAGACGATATCCACTTAGACCTCACTTGCTGGCTGCGTGTTGGCTGTCCACTGTCCTGAGTTCTTGTCCTTCGCTGGTTCGAGCCCACGGGACGACGAACTTATTCTCAACTAAAAATTCTTCGGTAACAATATATGAAAATATATTATTTCGAGGTAGAGCGAATTGGATATTAAAGACGTTTGTAGCTTACTGATTGTATATGAATCACGGTGATGTGATAAAAAGTCATAATATGGCTGCGTGCGACAAACGCACTACACGGTTAGCATGGCAGAGGTGGGTGGATATCGTCTCTAATACAAACACCTGAGTTCGATGGGCGATTTGTATACGGGAGACGATATCCACTTATACCTCACTTGCTGGCTGCGTGGGTTAAGCGTCCACTGTAGTCCTGAGTTCTTGTCCTTCGCTGGTTCGAGCCCACGGGACGACGAACTTATTATCAACTAAAAAGTTCCCCTTCGGTAACATATATGAAAATATATTATTTCCGAGATAGAGCGAATTGGATATTAAAGGACGTTTGTAGCTTACTGATTGTATATGAATCACGGAGATGTGATAAAAAGTCATATGTATATATGTTTACATACATACATACATATATATATATATGCATATATATATACATACAGTATATATACACTATATACATATATATATACATACAGTATATATACACTATATACATATATATATAAATTTATATATACACTATATATACATATATGTGTATGTATATATATATATATATATATATATATATATATATATATATATATATATATATATATATATATATATTTTATATATATATCTATATAAAGAAAATACAAATATGAAAATATAAAAATAGATAATTTTGAGTATATAATCCCTTTTCCAAAAAGTTTTTAACTTTGAAATAAATGTATCTTGCACGGACTAGAAAAATTATATTAAAAGCAGGGAAAATATTCAAAGCATTAAAAGAAACAAAAATATTTATTCACTTCTCTCCTATGTCCTCTCTCTCTCTTTGTAAACAGTTACTGAAGCGACAATAAACTCCCATTGGTTCTAATGCAAAAGCCGTTCCCCAAAACCCTTTGTTCTGGCTTCGCTTGTGTGTATTTGGGAGTAATTTTCTTCAATATCTACCTTCACCCTCGAACGAGCCCAGTTTATTTAATAGCATCCGGACAATTTCGCCTCTGAATGGAAATAGTGCTTTTACGTTTAGACCCCGTTGGTGGAAATTGGTTATTTATTCTTTTTATTTTTTATTTTCCTTTTGCCCCCCCTTTTTTTTATTTATTTGTTTTTGCTGTTTTGAAGCAAGGACATTGTTTTAATGCTGCTGTATGTCTACAGAGTTCAAACATCCAATAGTTAGGAAAAAAATTTCAGTGCTACAGTGTCTTAAGACAATTATTTTCCCATTACATTGAAAACGAGTCTAATACCTGATATAATGTATAGACTTGTCTTTTAAAATTGCTTTTTTTTTTCATTGTAAAAAACATCAATTCATTATGACAAAGGGCAACGCAAAGTGAAACTGTATATGTACCTGTATGGAATTTTCTTCATGTCATCATACTCATCATTGTTTTAAACCTTTTTAAATGCTCTTCCTTTGTCGTTTACTTGTATTCATATATAGATAACAATAATTCACTAAGATAAAGTCCATTATTTAACCAAGGTAATATTGATTATATACTCAAAATTAATTATGTATACATTTTTAGATTTTCATATTTGTATTTTCTTTATATATATATATATATATATATATATATATATATATATATATATATATATATATATATATATATATATATATATATATATATACATACAAAGAAAATAAAAATATGAAAATCTAAAATGGATAGATAATTAATTTTGAGTATATAATCCCTTTCCAAAATAGTTTTTAGCTTTGAAACGAATATATCTTGCACCGACTAGAAAAAATTACATTAAGAACATAAGGAAAACATTCAAAGCATTAAAAGAAACAAAATATTTATTCACTTCTATGCTATGTCCCCTCTCTCTTTGTAAACAGTTACTGAAGCGACAGTAAACTTCCATTGGTTCCAATGCAAAAGCCGTTCCCAAAACCCTTTGTTCTGGCTTCGCTTGTGTGTATTTGGGAGTAATTTTCTTCAATATCTACCTTCACCCTCGAACGAGCCCAGTTTATTTAATAGCATCCGGACAATTTCGCCTCTGAATGGAAATAGTGCTTTTACGTTTAGACCCCGTTGGTGGAAATTGGTTATTTATTCTTTTTATTTTTTATTTTCCTTTTGCCCCCCCTTTTTTTTATTTATTTGTTTTTGCTGTTTTGAAGCAAGGACATTGTTTTAATGCTGCTGTATGTCTACAGAGTTCAAACATCCAATAGTTAGGAAAAAATTTCAGTGCTACAGTGTCTTAAGACAATTATTTTCCCATTACATTGAAAACGAGTCTAATACCTGATATAATGTATAGACTTGTCTTTTAAAATTGCTTTTTTTTCATTGTAAAAACATCAATTCATTATGACAAAGGGCAACAAAAGTGAAACTGTATATGTACCTGTATGGAATTTTCTTCATGTCATCATACTCATCATTGTTTTAAACCTTTTTAAATGCTCTTCCTTTGTCGTTTACTTGTATTCATATATAGATAACAATAATTCACTAAGATAAAGTCCATTATTTAACCAAGGTAATATTGATTATATACTCAAAATTAATTATGTATACATTTTTAGATTTTCATATTTGTATTTTCTTTATATATATATATATATATATATATATATATATATATATATATATATATATATATATATATATACATACAAAGAAAATAAAAATATGAAAATCTAAAAATGGATAGATAATTAATTTTGAGTATATAATCCCTTTTCCAAAATAGTTTTTAGCTTTGAAACGAATATATCTTGCACCGACTAGAAAAAATTACATTAAGAACATAAGGAAAACATTCAAAGCATTAAAAGAAACAAAATATTTATTCACTTCTATGCTATGTCCCCTCTCTCTTTGTAAACAGTTACTGAAGCGACAGTAAACTTCCATTGGTTCCAATGCAAAAGCCGTTCCCAAAACCCTTTGTTCTGGCTTCGCTTGTGTGTATTTGGGAGTAATTTTTTTTCAATATCTACCTTCACCCTCGAACGAGCCCAGTTTATTTAATAGCATCCGGACAATTTCGCCTCTGAATGGAAATAGTGCTTTTACGTTTAGACCCGTTGGTGGAAATTGGTTATTTATTCTTTTTATTTTTATTTTCCTTTTGCCCCCTTTTTTTATTTATTTGTTTTTGCTGTTTTGAAGCAAGGACATTGTTTTAATGCTGCTGTATGTCTACAGAGTTCAAACATCCAATAGTTAGGAAAAAATTTCAGTGCTACAGTGTCTTAAGACAATTATTTTCCCATTACATTGAAAACGAGTCTAATACCTGATATAATGTATAGACTTGTCTTTTAAAATTGCTTTTTTTCATTGTAAAAACATCAATTCATTATGACAAAGGGCAACGCAAAAGTGAAACTGTATATGTACCTGTATGGAATTTTCTTCATGTCATCATACTCATCATTGTTTTAAACCTTTTTAAATGCTCTTCCTTTGTCGTTTACTTGTATTCATATATAGATAACAATAATTCACTAAGATAAAGTCCATTATTTAACCAAGGTAATATTGATTATATACTCAAAATTAATTATGTATACATTTTTAGATTTTCATATTTGTATTTTATTTTCTATATATATATATATATATATATATATATATATATATATATATATATATATATATATATATATATATATATATATACAAAAAGAAAATAAAAATATGAAAATCTAAAAATGGATAGATAATTAATTTTGAAAATCATAAGATAATCCCTTTTTCCAAAATAGTTTTTAGCTTTGAAACGAATATATCTTGCACCGACTAGAAAAAATTACATTAAGAACATAAGGAAAACATTCAAAAGCATTAAAAGAAACAAAATATTTATTCACTTCTATGCTATGTCCCCTCTCTCTTTGTAAACAGTTACTGAAGCGACAGTAAACTTCCATTGGTTCCAATGCAAAAGCCGTTCCCAAAACCCTTTGTTCTGGCTTCGCTTGTGTGTTTGGGGAGTAATTTTCTTCAATATCTACCTTCACCCTCGAACGAGCCCAGTTTATTTAATAGCATCCGGACAATTTCGCCTCTGAATGGAAATAGTGCTTTACGTTTAGACCCGTTGGTGGAAATTGGTTATTTATTCTTTTTATTTTTTATTTTCCTTTTGCCCCCTTTTTTATTTATTTGTTTTTGCTGTTTTGAAGCAAGGACATTGTTTTAATGCTGCTGTATGTCTACAGAGTTCAAACATCCAATAGTTAGGAAAAAATTTCAGTGCTACAGTGTCTTAAGACAATTATTTTCCCATTACATTGAAAACAGTCTAATACCTGATATAATGTATAGACTTGTCTTTTAAAATTGCTTTTTTTCATTGTAAAAACATCAATTCATTATGACAAAGGGGCAACAAAAAAGTGAAACTGTATATGTACCTGTATGGAATTTTCTTCATGTCATCATACTCATCATTGTTTTAAACCTTTTAAATGCTCTTCCTTTGTCGTTTACTTGTATTCATATATAGATAACAATAATTCACTAAGATAAAGTCCATTATTTAACCAAGGTAATATTGATTATATATAAAATTAATTATGTATACATTTTTAGATTTTCATATTTGTATTTTCTTTATATATATATATATATATATATATATATATATATATATATATATATATATATATATATATATATATATATATATATACATACAAAGAAAATAAAAATATGAAAATCTAAAAATGGATAGATAATTAATTTTGAGTATATAATCCCTTTCCAAAATAGTTTTTAGCTTTGAAACGAATATATCTTGCACCGACTAGAAAAAATTACATTAAGAACATAAGGAAAACATTCAAAGCATTAAAAGAAACAAAATATTTATTCACTTCTATGCTATGTCCCTCTCTCTTTGTAAACAGTTACTGAAGCGACAGTAAACTTCCATTGGTTCCAATGCAAAAGCCGTTCCCAAAACCCTTTGTTCTGGCTTCGCTTGTGTGTATTTGGGAGTAATTTTCTTCAATATCTACCTTCACCCTCGAACGAGCCCAGTTTATTTAATAGCATCCGGACAATTTCGCCTCCGAATGGAAATACTGCTTTTACGTTTAGACCCCTTTGGTGGAAAGTGGTTATTTATTCTTTTTATTTATTTATTTTTTTTTTGTTTTGTCCCTTTTTTGTTTTATTTTTATTCGTGATAGGTAACTTCTTTGTTTAAAATAGTCTTCTATTTATTTGTTTTTGCTGTTTTGAAGCAGGGACATTGTTTTAATGCTGCTGTATGTCTACAGAGTTCAAAACATCCAATAGTTAGGAAAAAAATTTCAATGCTACAGTTTCCTAATTCAATTATTTTCCCATTATATTGAAAACGAGTCTAATACCTGATGTAATGTATAGACTTGTCTTTTAAAATTGCTTTTTTTTTTCATTATAAAATACATCAATTCATTATGACAAAGACCAATGCAAAGTGAAACTGTATATGTAACTGCATGGAATTTTCTTCATGTCATCATTATCATCATTATTTTAAACCTTTTTGAATGCTCTTCCTTTTCCGTTTTCTTGTATTATTCTCATATAAATAAATAACAATAATTCACTGAGATAATAATGTCCCCTATTTAACCAAGGTAATATGTTTATGTATTGAATACTTTTGTTCCTTCAAAATTTCACGTTAACCACCTCTCTCTCTCTCTCTCTCTCTCTCTCTCTCTCTCTCTCTCTCTCTCTCTCTCTCTCTCTCTCTCTCTCTCATGCACAAATACAGGCGTATACACATAATGATTCAAACTATCATACGCATAATAAGTTCACACAATTCTGGAGCAAGCATACCCCCACCATCTCTCTCTCTCTCTCTCTCTCTCTCTCTCTCTCACTTGCACAAGTATATGCAGATACACACAATGAATCAATATAGCACACGCATATAAAATACATATTCTGGATCGAGCATAACCGTGCCTCCCCCCCCCTCTCTCTCTCTCTCTCTCTCTCTCTCTCTCTCTCTCTCTCTCTCTCTCTCTCTCTCTCTTTTGCACAAGTAATTCAGAAGAGCACACGTCTATCAAGTTTGCTAAATATCCATACAAGACCATATAGTATAGAGAAGTTAAGAATATTGAAATAGATAAGAGTATTATTAATAATGCTAATATTTTCAATCTGGAAAGTTATCCTGAGAGCATTTTCACTTATATAAGCCATTGTTATTCCACGGCTGTTGAGGAGAAAGTGGACTTTCACGTTTTCCTCTCGTTTCTCAATACCTAAAGGGCCCTGTGGCTTCTGAAAACGGGGAAGAATGAGTTCTTGGTGCTGGTATATGGCCATATACGTAATGGAGTCCATACCGTGAACTGAGAACTATATTTTGCTTTTCGGGGAAATTTTGCTTTAAAGCGAAAATCTTAAAAAACAGAATTTTTCCTTTATATTTAAACATAAGATTTACAGATTTTCCGGTATGATTTATAATATGGAGTCCGTACCGTGAAGTGAGAACTATATTTTACATCTCGGGGAAATTTTGCGTTAAAAAGAAAATCTAAAAACATATCATTTTTCTTTTATGTTTAAACATAAGATTTAAGGCTTTTCCAGTATGATTTATGGCATGGAGTCCATACCATAAAGTAATAATTATATTTTCCTTTTGGGGGAAATTTTGTGATAGCGAGAAAATACTAAAAACTTAATTTTTCTTTTGTTTGAACAAATGACTTACAGCCTTTCTAGTATAATTGAATGTGTAGTTATGTTTTAAAATCGTTGTATCAGTCTTTCAAACGGCTCAGAAATATGGTAAGATTTAATCACCTATTATTCTATTTAACGTAACTTTTGACTTATAATTCAAACAAAACAAAACAGAAACAAATTTCTTCAACCATTATTCAATTTTATTTCACTCTTGACATGTAACTCAAACAACTTAAAAATATAAGTATTTTTATTCACCAAATATTTTATTTTATTTTTTCATTCTTGACTGGTATTTTTCCTATCCGTAATTACCCGTTATTAACTGTAATTCCAGTATATCTTTCATGCACGTACAATCAAAAGTTTTCTTTTGACAGTCTGAGTAGGGGAGAACACGCAACACCTATCTTTTATAGCAAGGGAACGCAGGGTCCAACAAAACTTTTACTGCAAGCAATTAAAATTGAAGTATATTTGTCCACTGATGAAGTAAATGATTATGTACTGCAATTTGCTTGCAGTGCTTACACTAACCTTGCTTTTAATACGTTTGTCTTAGCAACATTTCCTCAATAGGTGGCGTTGCCTGTGTATATCATTTACCAAAAGTCTGGTGTATAAAATCAATGGTGCAACGTAACGTTTAAAATATATATTATATATATATATATATATATATATATATATATATATATATATATATATATATGTATATATATATATATATATATATATATATATATATATATATATATATATATATATATATATATATATATATATATATATATATATATATATATATATATATATATATATATATATATATAAACAACAGTTCTATCAGTCTAGTCAACGCACCACGATTATCCTTCGAAGCAGATTTTCAAGGAAAACTGCTCTTCTGTGAATTTTCTTATCGTGTGGGGTTAAATCTTTCAGCCTGGATTAAACGAAAAGGAATTTTAGATTGGTTAGATTCAAGAGTTAAACTAAGGGTCCCTTTCAATTTGTCTCTTCCCTGAAATCGGGACAATTTCTGTCGAAGAGGTAAAGGGTTAAAGGGCGAATAAGACCCCACTTACACGAGAATCGAGAGAGAGAGAGAGAGAGAGAGAGAGAGAGAGAGAGAGAGAGAGAGAGAGAGATTCCTCCGAAATTGTGAGTTTTTCATTTTTTGCGTAACCAGTTTTATTTTTAATTTTCGTTTACGTATGCCCACTACTGCATTTCCAGCTTATTCACAGTAACTTTAATGTTGCAACGTCTGAATGAAGATTGGGAGAGACAGGCAGACAGAAAGAGAGCTTAAGTGAAATTCCCCTTTTTTCTTTCAAACTAGGTTTATTTACTAGAGTGTGGTAAGGTGCTTGGATTTGTAACTTACTAAGTCAGAGAGAGAGATTAAAAGAAATCCTCTTCTTACTTTCAAACTAAGTTTAGTTACTGGAATGTGGTGAGGTATTCGAATTTTTACCTTACTGGGCTAGAGAGAGAGAGAGAGAGAGAGAGAGAGAGAGAGAGAGAGAGAGAGAGAGAGAGAGAGAGAGAGAGAGAGAGAGAGAAGATACGTACCAAAGACATCTCCCAATTTAACAGCCCTCTTCAAAAAACATCAGATAAGAAACAGAGACAAAAAAAATCAGAATACAAACAAATAAATAAAAATACAGCAAAAATGTCTATTTTCTTCTTTGTTCTCTACGACTCGAAAGACGAAACTTGTCTTCAGACTTCCAGTTACCAAAGTACTGTTCTCTCCCCCACCACTTGACTCTGCAATAAAAAAACCTGAATGGAAAGATTTTATTTGCATTTTTTTCTCAGAGGGTAAGGTAAGACTAAGTCCCAGCTTTCCCGACATTCTTTTTTTAAAATAGTTTTCTCTTCAGGCTTTTGATATTATCTTTGATTTTTATTGAGAGGTGAGAGAAAGGACAAGAATTCAGTTAAAAGTATAGACTTTTTCTCAGAAAGTAACTGGCCATTTCAGTAGACAATCGACTTGTTATAAATGTTTTTGTTAAGTTTGTAAATTGAGGAAGCAGGAAAAAGTTGAAGGCTGTAAATATTCTTGTGGAACTTAAATATTAAAAATATTACATTTGTGTACATAATATATTATAGATTTTCTCGAAATATAGCTTGAATCCTTAAAGATCTTAACCAGAACAATAATATTGTGTCTTTTAACGTAATATATTGCATGAAACGATCAAATGTAATTTGAATCCTTTACGAACTTAGCAAAATAATATTGTTACTCTTTTTAACGTAATATATTTCATCTCGTTATCAAATATAACTTTAAACCCCCAAGAACTTAAAGTAATAATATTACAACCTTAAATGTAATACATTGATATAACCCTATCAAATATAACTTGATTCCTTTCTAACATTCATGACCCCGGCGAATCAGCCCGCACCCAAAACCATTCCGGAAGCACATAAGCTGTGAAATGAAGCAGCATTAACATTAATTACTAAAGGATCTGAATCTCAGTCATTCTAATTATACGAAATTAATGCGATTAGACTTAAGCTCCATATACCCTCTGCTCATCCAGATAGAGCTTCTCATTTTCATTATCTGATGTCGTGTCTTCGACCAGTGCTTTGCCAAGTATAGGGTTTCGGTAGTGGTCATCTGCTTTCCGATTTCGTTAAACGTGGAGCCAGTAGTTGGACTATTTGTTTCCTATTTTGCATCGTCTTGTTAGCCTGCAAATGGAGGGAATCGACTCTCATAATAAGATAAAGTATTTCTTAATTTAGAATCTCGTAGTAAAATAAAGCATTTCTCAATTTAGAATCTGATAATAAAATAAAGCATTTCTCGATTTAGAATCTCGTAATAAAGTAGAGCATTTCTCAGTTTAGAAGCTCATAATAAAATAAAGCTTTTCTCAATTTAGAATCTCATAATAAAATAAAGCATTTCTCAGTTTAGAAGCTCATAATAAAATAAAGCTTTTCTCAATTTAGAATCTCATAATAAAATGAAGCATTTCACAATTTAGAATCTCGTAATAAAATAGAGCATTTCCTAATTTAGAATCTCTTAATAAAATAGAGCATTTCTCAATTTAGAATCTCATAATAAAATAAGGCATTTCTCAATTTAGAATCTCTTAATAAAATAGAGCATTTCTCAATTTAGAATCTCATAATAAAATAAGGCATTTCTCAATTTAGAATCTCATAATGAAATAGAGCATTTCTCAATTTAGAATCTCATAATAAAATAAAACTTTTCTCAATTTAGAATCTCATAATAAAATACAGTATATCTTGATTAAGTCGTCATGTTTACATGAGTAATTATTAGGTGTTGGAAATATGACCATCAAATTCGAATACATAGATTTTAGAGGAACCAACTGTACTTATCAATTTCTTAGCTTATTATTTTTTTTAATAAATGAGATCTCTTCTTTCTGTATTTCCCTTTATCTTCTCTAACTTCTTTCTAATGAACACCATCATATTTTCTGGAAGCTTGAATTTCAAGTCAGTGGCACCTGTGGTGGGCTTGTTCCATATGAGTAGGGTTCATCTTAATAATAATAATAATAATAATAATAATAATAATAATAATAATAATAATAATAATAATAATAATAATAATAATAATAATAATAATAATAATATGTTTCTTTTCATTAATATGAAGACCTCTTATTAATGAAAAGAAACAACTAACTAAGAATCAGAATTAAAAGTGCCTGAAACGTTCAAGTTTCCATGAACCTCCAGCATGAAATATTTATCAATGACCAACCTCTCATGCTATGCCATGAATCTTAGCGATCAGTTCTCAGCTCAGACCCCTTCGTGACGTGAAATCTCTCAGAATAAACAAAGTAAAAATGACACAAAACTCTTTCTCCCATTTGTTTTTACTCCCCTGTTGGAAAACGAATCATGATCCCAAGAACGCGACGCGAGAAAGATTCTCTCGGGTATTTGATATTCGTTTGTTGTACTTTTTTCCACTTCAACTTTCTCGTGGCCCCTTATATCATGCGATATTCCCCTTCTGTCCTTTTGTAATTCTAGTAAGCTCTTACAGAATTTATTCTAAAAGGGTGAACGGACGAAAAGGGGAAAAAGGAGGAATATTATTTTAGCAGAATTTCTCTTCCAAATTTAGGATTCTTTATTGCAAAGGGTTGAAAAATTGCATCGAATTTTGTGGAATAATGTTCAGACCTATGTTTTTCACTACCTCTTGCTGGAGAGACATTGTAAATCCAGCTATTCTTTACGTCTTTCCTTCAGTAATTAAATAACACCAACTGAAATGAAGTAGTTTTGGCTTTTGTTCATTCTCAAGTATATTTGCCTTAACTTGATTCTTTAAGGTTTAACAGTCATTAAAATGTTATCCTTGTATAAATGATTCTAATGAAATAAATTTAATTCCTAAAACATAACTTCCTCATCATTATATCCATTAAATTCCTGTCTTTATTCTTAAGAATATGTGCTTTAAAATTGTTATTCTTTAAAGTTTAACAATCATTAATTTATTAACTAAGTATAAAAACATTATATGAATGAAACATGACTTATTAACTGTTATTCTCACAAAATTCCTCTTGAAGATTTAGTAAAGTTTGCGGAAACTTTGCTATCCGTGGGGAGAGACATCCCGAGATTACGTATGTAATCAACGGATAGGTTTGCTGAAAGCAAATGGATGTTACAGACTAATACACACATAAACAAAGCCACTCCAACATCTTCTAAAAACATAACAGACACCTCACACGTCTCGAACTGTCGGACTACCCGCCCAGTTCTCCTCGTGCTGCTGGGAGAAAGGGAGCTGGGGTTTCGGTAATACATACACGTTCGGTACCGGTTCGGTACCGGGGTCTAAAAAAATGTCAGGCAGGGCAGCCCGGTCGAGGTTACGGCCTACCCCACCGCCAAATCGAAGTCCTTCAAAGAAGGCACCGTGGCACCCCATATAAAAATGGGTATAAAAGCACGTTAAAACGAAGAAGCACAGTAGAAGATAATACGGCCACAAACCTTTGGCAATTATAATGTTAATAATAATATCCCCTTAAGGAAGGCTCTATCATAATTCAGAAAAAGGCATTGTTATTAACCACAGCAATAACAAATCAATAATTAACATGTATCCGAGAACGTTGTTTTTAATTATAAATGGAATGGAATGGAATTCGTGTAAATAGTGTTTATAAGTTATTAGTGGTATCATGTTCTGAACAAATTTAAGACGATAGAATCTGTACGGGAGAAATACCTTCCCAGTCTTCTCAAAAGGGAGATTGTAATATACTATTCTATTTGAGCTAAGAAAGAATGGGAATTACTCTCTCTCACTCTCTCTCTCTCTCTTCCAGGTAGGTAACTTCTAGAATATTAAAGCTACTGCATTGCAAGGCTAAGCGTTCTCTCTCTCTCTCTCTCTCTCTCTCTCTCTCTCTCTCTCTCTCTCTCTCTCTCTCTCTCTCTCTCTCTACCAAGTAGGTAACTACTAGAATATTAAAGCTACCGCATTGCAAGACTACGCATTTTCGGCCTCTCTCTCTCTCTCTCTCTCTCTCTCTCTCTCTCTCTCTCTCTCTCTCTCTCTCTCTAGAACATTAAAGCTGCCGTAGCATAAGACTAAGTAGTTGTTTAGCTACAAAACAGCTATTTTCTAACTTACCTCTAATAAAAAATGTTCTGCTAAAATATAGAATTTATATTGATGAATATAAAATATGAATGTGCTGTTTATATCCAAAAAGTAAAATTAGAAAATAAAAATGCTGAAAATCACGATAATTGAAATAAAAAACTCACAGCAAAAAGTACAAAAGTATAATCATTTGGCAAGAATCTCCCAAACTCTAGATTTGCATTCGGGTGAAATTTGAGTGACAGTGAGGAATCTGGTTAAATTGAATGATTATCTCAGTGACAGACATAAGTACGAATGACAGTTATGCGTGAAAAACGTTTACCAAAGTTACTATTAGAGAGGAATTTTTGTAATCAGATATTCCATGATACAGATAAGTGGAAAACAAACACTAACAGACCCTAAGTTATATTCGAAAAAGACAGTTATGAATAATCTAGTATCATTTTCCTAGACTAGACTAATTTAGAATACGCAGAAAAGTTTTGGGGTCAAAGATATTTGTATAACTTTAATATAAAATTACGTAACGTGTAATTAGTAATGTCAGAGTTAGAGGGAGAGAGATAGAGACGTATAGACAGACAGAGGCCGAGCACGGGAGAAAGAGAGAGGAAAACGTGTGTGTTATGTGTGTGTGTGTGTGTGTGAGAGAGAGAGAGAACAGAGAGAGAGAGAGAGAGAGAGAGAGAGAGAGAGAGAGAGAGAAGAGGGAGACAAATAGACAGACAGACAGAGATCTGTCTATTTGTCTCACTCAAGGTGGGAGAAAGAGAGAGAGAGAGAGAGAGGGTGGGGGAAAAGGAGTAAGAGAGAGAGAGAGAGAGAGAGAGAGAGAGAGAGAGACAGACAGACAGACAGATATCAATGGGGGGAGAGAGAGAGAGAGAGAGACAGACAGACAGACAGAGAGAGAGAGAGAGAGAGAGAGAGAGAGAGAGAGAGAGAGAGAGAGAGAGAGAGAGAGAGAGAGAGACAGAAGGGGAAGGGAATCTTTACGGCCAGAGAACGATCTAAGTCTTTCATAGAAGTAAAAAAAAAAAAAAAAAAAAAAATTCTCAGTAAATGACCCGGGCCATTAGAATTCCGTCCCAACTATCGCCTTTGTCATTACAGGGCTTCATTTGCATCTGTATAGGAAAAGTAACTTAGTGGGAGCAGTTAATGCAGATGAGATGAAGAGGTTTTTTTTTCTGAGGAACATTCGCATAAGTGGAACTCTAGTTTTTATTCGCTCGTCCCTGCGTGGGATTGACTATTGTGTATGATATCTATAATATTTATAACTATAAAGTAACAGAGAAGAAAATTTAATGAGATGTATATTTTAAACCTATTTTGTCTGATATCAGTTAAATTTACAAATCCATAATTTGCAGAGAAGAAATGAGATGTATTTTTTTAAACGTATCGTGTTTGATATCAATAATATTTATACTTCATAATTTCCAGAGTAGAAATTTAATACATTTTTAATCTTGTTGCGTGTGATAACAATTGAATTTATATTTCCATCATCTGCAGATAAGCAATTAATGTATTTTTCACGTAGTTATATAAAAGGAAAGGAATATTAGTTAACTTAATTTCAGAAAGAAATAGTGAAAAAATCACTATTTTATAATTGTCATTTGTAATACTCAGTAATAAGGATAACTGCCATTGCCTAAGAGAGAGAGAGAGAGAGAGAGAGAGAGAGAGAGAGAGAGAGAGAGAGAGAGAGAGAGAGAGAGAGAGAGAGAGAGCTCTTGTTGTCAAGTACACTAAATTTCTTTAATGGAATGTACTATAGTATGAACAAATTTAATTGGAATGATCAGTGAGTTAAAAGGAAATTTACCTATTGTTTTTTATCATAAATTTTGTAGGATAATGTAAAGGTATAATTATTGGTAGGATAATGTGGAGCGATATTAATGCTAAATTTATGTTTATATATATATATATATATATATATATATATATATATATATATATATATATATATATGTATATGTATATATATGTATGTGTACAGATACAATATGTATATACACATATATATTTTATATATATATATATATATATATATATATAGATACAATATATATATATATATATATATATATATATATATATATATATATATATATATATATATATATATATATATATATATATATATATATATATAGATAAATAGATATGTAAAGTTACATGAAACTTAACAAAACTTGGTAAAAAAGAATAGATTAAACTTATACTACCTGTCAATAACCATTTTCCAAAGAGTAGCATCTCTCTCTCTCTCTCTCTCTCTCTCTCTCTCTCTCTCTCTCTCTCTCTCTCTCTCTCTCTCCCTATATGATATCTGAAACTGAAAGTAATATTCAGTCTCCTAATACACACACACACACACACACAGGCTCACCTGAGTAATTCCTCGCCCTTTTACCCCTTATCCTTGTACTCTAATAATTTATATATATATATATATATATATATATATATATATATATATATATATATATATATATATATATATATATATATATATATATATATATATAAACCTTTATCCTATTATATCCGAACGAGAAAGGTCAGAAGGGGAGGAAGCATTAGAAATGAAAGGGCCAGTGAAAGAAAATGAAATTGTGTCTTTGTTCTCTCTCGCTGATTAGTTTATGGACAGGGAGCCGACTGATCAGGGGAAAAGAGTCCTGATATCATTTACCTGGTTATTTCAAGGCGCCTGAAAGGTCTGGGCCTGTTTTTCGTAGGGGCCAGTTAAGAATGGCGCGATTTAAACCAGGTACATTAATTAGAAATGAAATTACTATTTTAAATTAATACTGACGAGAGGAAACTTGACGTCATTTCGAGTTTGTGTACCAAGGGGCAGCTAAGAATGATACGATTGAAACCAGGTACATTAATTAGAAATGAAATCAATATTTTAAATTAATATTTATAAGAGAAAACCTGACGTCATTTCGAGTTTATTTACCAAAGGGCCAGTTAAGAATGACACGATTTAAACCAGGTACGTTAATTAGAAATGAAAATTAATATAGACGAGAGAAAACCTGACGTCACTGCGAGTTTATTTACCAAAGGGCCAGTTAAGAATGACACGATTTAAACGAGGTACATTAATTGGAAATGAAATTAATATTTTAAAAAAATATGTAAGGGAGGAAACCTGACGTCATTTCGAGTTTATTTACCAAGGGCCAGTTAAGAATGACATGATTTAAACCAGGTACGTTAATTAGAAATTAGATTAATATTTTAAATTAATATTTACGAGAAGAAACCTGACGTCATTTCGAGTTTATTTACCAAGGGCCAGTTAAGAATGACACGATTTAAACCAGGTATATTAATTAGAAATGAAATTAATGTTTAAATTAATATTTATGAGAGAAAACCTGACGTCATTTCGAGTTTATGTACCAAGGGCCAGTTAAGAATGACACGATTTAAACCAGGTACGTTAATTAGAAATGAAAATTAATACTGTAAATTATTTTTTACGAGAGGAAACCTGACGTCATTTTGAGTTTATATTCCAAGGGCCAGTTAAGAATAACATGATTTAAACCAGGTACGTTAATTAGAGATGAAATTAATATTTTAAATTAATATTGACGAGAGGGAACTTGACGTCATTTCGAGTTTATATGCCAAGGACTAGTTAAGAATGACACGATTTAAACCAGGTTCGTTAATTAGAAAGGAAATTAATATTATAAATTAATATTGACGAGAGGAAACTTGACGTCATTTCGAGTTTATTTACCAAGGACCAGTTAGGAATGACATGATTTAAACCAGGTACTTTAATTAGAGATGAAATTAATAATTTAAATTAAAATTGACGAGAGGAAAATTGACGTCATTTCGAGTTCATTTACTAAGGGCCAGTTAATTATGACATGATTTAAACCAGCTACATTAATTAGAAATGAAATTAGTTTTTTAAATTACTATTGACGAGAGGGAACTTGACGTCATTTCGAGTTTATATGCCAAGAACCAGTTAAGAATGACACGATTTAAACCAGGTACGTTAATTAGAAATGAAATTATTTTAAATTAATATTGACGGGAGGAAACTTGGCGTCATTTCGACTTCATTTACCAAAGAGCCAGTTAAGAATAACACGATCTCAACCAGGTACGTTAATTTGAAATGAAATTAATATTTTATATTAATATTGACGAGAGGAAACTTGACGTCATTTCGTCCTTATTTACCAAAGGGCCAGTCAAGAATGACACGATTTAAACTAGGTACGTTAATTGGAAATGAAATTAATATTTTATATTAATATTGACGAGAGGAAACTTGACGTCATTTCGACTTTATTTACCAAAGGGCCTGTCAAGAATAACACGATTTAAACCAGGTTTGTTAATTAGAAATGAAATTAATACTTTATATTAATATTGACGAGAGGACACTTGACGTCATTTCGAGTTTATTTACCAAGGGCCAGTTAAGAATAACACGATTTAAACCAGGTACGTTAATTGGAAATGAAATTAATATTTTAAATTAATATTGACGAGAGTAAACTTGGCTCCATTTCGAGATTATACCTAGTAAAATGCCAAATGAATATGATATTTCTAATTAATATTTTCAAGAAAATCTTGACGCCCGAAAGAGGTTATACACCCAGTACAACATTAAATGAATTAGTCGTTTTTATTTTCAAAATGAAAGGA
>NC_089754.1:28592383-28609883 GCF_040412425.1 Macrobrachium rosenbergii | reverse complement strand
ATATATATATATATATATATATATATATATATATATATATATATATATATTATATATATATATATATATATATATATATATATATATATATATATATATTATATACCTATATGTATATATATAAAGATAGATAGATATATATGTATATATGTATATGTATATATATATGTGTGTGTGTGCGTGTCTGTGTGTGCACGTCTGTGTCTATATAATGTTTATATATATGCATATGTAATGTATATATACATACTTACTGTATATGTTTTAGACTAAAATCTTGTCAAAACTGCATTTAATACTTATTATTATTATTATTATTATTATTATTATTATTATTATTATTATTATTATTATTATTATTATTATCGTTCTTACAGCGCAAAATAAGCATTTGAAATAATTAAAAACAATTAATTTCGAGGAGACAATTTGGAATCATACAGGAAATGTTAAAATAACCTTAAAACTACCTCCAGGGTAATTCGAAATTGATTTCAACGTACCTTCCTGTAATTAAAACTAGATTTCAATTCACCTGCGAGGTCAGGTGAATCTGGGTCAGTCAGTAATTAATACACCACCTTTTTATAAAAATTAATTTTTGCTCTTAATTTGATATGAGAAGGAAATCTTCCGTATTATTGAGTATATGTAGTTTATTCATGTGGGTGTTACTTAAGACTAACATATTGGTTTAGCTTAATTTCGTTATCAATAATTAAATTCGTGGAAGAGAGAGAGAGAGAGAGAGAGAGAGAGAGAGAGAGAGAGAGAGAGAGAGAGTTATATGAATCCTGTTATCCTAAAATTGTAGTGACTCTTGGTGATAAATATGAGAGAGAGAGAGAGAGAGAGAGAGAGAGAGAGAGAGAGAGAGAGAGAGAGAGAGAGAGAGACAGCCGTCAGCTTATTTTATTCTGATAATTTGGAAACAATATCCTGTCAATTATAAATCATAAACATGTCGGGAGGTGATTATATATTAATAAATGAAAAACAAACAGTGATTATAAAACGTATTGTCACTGATAATTAGTGCTATTCATTTGGACTATCTCTCTCTCTCTCTCTCTCTCTCTCTCTCTCTCTCTCTCTTCTCTCATATTGGATATCTATTTATCTCACTATAATTTTAACATAACAGAATTCATATACCTCTCTCTCTCTCTCTCTCTCTCTCTCTCTCTCTCTCTCTCTCTCTCTCTCTCTCTGCCACTAGAACTGTAACATAACACCATTCTTATAAATGGTGATATTTTTATCTAAACATTGTAAATATTCTACCGTCCTCTCTCGAAAGAAACGAAGGAATTCTAAAATAGAAGAAGTTCAGACAACTTTCCCCTAAATGACTCAGAATTTCCCCAAAAGATTCGGAATCTCCCTGAAAGATTCCTCGTCCATTTACATCTTCCCCATCCCACAAACACGCGCCCTCGTTGTCTACACTCGAACGAGAAGAGACAGCAGGGGAATATCCCTGGATGAAAGGGACTCTGGAGGGTAAAAACAAAAGATGGACGAAACTGACATCAAAAATGCATCAATTGTTTCTGCGATCCTCTCGCTCCGGTGATTTGTTTATCGGCAGAGAAGTGAAATGATAGGAGGAGTGTTCGAGGCGATTTGGGAGATAAAGGGACTACTGCTGTGTTCTAGATTTACAAAGGGATAAGGGGTTTTAGAAAGAATTTCGAGACGATTTTGAATTTGGTAGAGTTCTTGGTGCAACGTTGCTAAGGTTCAGTTGTGTAGAAAATAAGTAATAAGTCTGTTTCGTGTTTCAGTGATTTTTCCTTATAAAATGATAGATTTTTGCTTCATATAATTAACTCATTCCTATATAACTTAGCTATGAATATGAATATGTGTGCATACATATATCAACTTATGGTCAGAGTTTTGCAAATACATTTTTTGGAATAGGGATGAACAGTATACAATTTTGGGTTCGATAATAACTAATTTTATTTTTTGTCTGTCATTTGGGGTTTGGGGGCCAGGGTCCTGGAAAAATAGATGGAAAACCCTGAATTTTATTTTTCACAATAATAATAATAATAATAATAATAATAATAATAATAATAATAATAATAATAATAATAATAATAATAATCACTTAGGAATTTTTGATTAGTTTAAAAATTAGTTGTTAACGATATTTTTGTATTTAATATCTTTTTCAATTAATTTTTAAAATCATCAACAATTCCCAGCATTATTATTATTATTATTATTATTATTATTATTATTATTATTATTATTAAGGTCAGCAAAAGGCCGTTCTTTAAATGCATGACCCAAGATCGAGAGAATAACATAACGTAATATAACTGCCAAGCATTCCACAAGTAACTCGTTGTGTTCCACCTCCTCTTGAATAAAGAGGCTTAGTGCAAATGTAGCCCAGAAGAGCCGATTACAATTTGCACTAAATTCCCTTGGGCAGAAACCCCCAAAAGGGAATTACGGAAGTGTAATTCCCTCGTTCGAGAGAGAGCTACGGCAGGTCGGGAGCCGAGGTCTGCTTTGTCGAGGAGAGAAATAAGCTCAGATAATGTAAATGAGTTGAACTTTCAGGGTTTAGGCGAAGATTAGGGGAAATTATTCGCAATCTCGCTCATTCCACCGTAATAAGAACGAATGCGCCCATGATACGACGATATTTAATGCGGATTGCGTCTGTTTCCGGGCTCGTGGGATCTCCGAAAATTGTAACGGAGGCTAATTGTTTCTCATGCGGGCGAAACATGTTTTTGCCGAGCCTTTGCGCCAAGGTTCTAATTTATATATCACCAGGTTTGCATAGAAATGTCTGTTTGTTTAAGTGACAGATAGACTGTTTTTACTTTTTCTAAACAAAATACATCTGAATTGGTTCATTTATTGATTTTCTGTCGTTGCTGAGAAGCTTTTTGTAATCTAGTTCGTTCTTATTGCATGTAAGTTCAACATTATCAAAGGAAAAACTGCCTGGTTAGATATTACTGAGTTCTGATCCGCAAATGGGAAGAGTTGATATTTTCTTCATTATGAGGCCCATGGGTACTACCATAACTATGACGTAATTGGTCTGACTTCCGACTGGATTTTTATAGGAAAAGGTACAGAGAGAGAGAGAGAGAGAGAGAGAGAGAGAGAGAGAGAGAGAGAGAAAACCGATTCACAAACATTTATGTTTCTGTGAGATAATTATTATTTTTATTTTTACTTTAAAATGTATATATATTATACACACACACACATATATATATATATATATATATATATATATATACATATATATATATATATATATATATATATATATATATATATATATATATATATATATATATATAAATCTGTCATTCATTATACATGAATAGACATTAAGTTAGCATACAAAAATCCTTCATGGCATATATAACACCAATAACACATCCTGTCTAAACCAAACATTCACAAACCATTACTAATATTATCAGAACCACTCCACCTCTGACGAACCGAAATAGCCTCAACTAAAATTCGTGTGACAAGCTTTCTCAATCTACTCGGAAAGAATCTGAACAGAAGAAGAAGAAGAAGAAGAAGAAGAAGAAGAAGAAGAAGAAGAAGAAGAAGAAGAAGAAGAAGAAGAAGAAGAAGAAGGAAAAAAATATCCTTTCAAAATAAAAACAAAAGAAAGTCTCATTTGAAACAGTGCAATATAAAAGAACGAGCCTTTTAAAAATGTCTTCTTCTTTACGAGGTTCACTGTCTCGTTCCGCTGGTTCGATGCCTCAATTGACAAGACTTTCCAATTTCCCCCGTTCGGGGTATATAGCCTTAATCTCGGAATTTCTCGTAATCTCCGGAGAAATAGTTCGACTTTGATTGTATCTCTTGTTAGAGGAGAGAGCTACTGGAGATTTCTGTGGAGATAAATGGAGATATGAAGTCATATGTTGCAGGTTTTGATGTAATGATGGTTTACATGTGTAAGGGGTCAATGTAGAGATTGTTTTAATTCCTCTTAGTCTCCGGAGATATAGTTCGACTTTGATTATTTCTCGTGTTAGAGGAGGAAGAGATATGGGAGATAACTGCGGAGATAAATGAAGATATTGAGAAATATGTTGTTATTTTGATGTAATATGGCTTAAATATATAAGGGGTTATGTAGAGATTATTTTGATTTCTCGTAAAATCCTGAGAAATAGTCGACTTTGATTATTTCTCGCGGTAGAGCCGAGAGAAATACGGGAGATAATTGTGGCGGTAAATGGAGATATGAAGTCATATGTTGTCATTTTGATGTAATGATGATGTAAGTATATATGGGGATAATGTAGATATTAATTAAGACAGAATATCTTACAATGCGAAAATCAGAGACAGGTAAGATTTTATTGAGCAATGGAAGTTGGAATAAAATGCATAATTTGATAACATTAGTTAATTATTACAAATTGATGGATAAAGGTCAACAGGACACTCATAGCAATAAAATTATAAACATCCGTAATTGGAGATAAATATTCCTCTGTTTAAAGGAATTAGAGGTAAAATTTGTGTTTAAAAATGATAAAAGTACAAGTAGCACTGAGCATTATGGAATCTTCATTTTGAGAACCATTGTGTTCATTATGTCTCTAAAGAGATTTATTTTACTCTTAGTGATAAAAACGCACGTACATACATACATACATACATACATACATACATACATACATACATACATACAAGTATTTGTGGGTATAAGACGCAAGTCTCGAAGCATCTTCTTCTCGAGTTTCATATTGTTGTTATTTTGGATCCTCTCTCTCTCTCTCTCTCTCTCTCTCTCTCTCTCTCTCTCTCTCTCTCTCTCTCTCTCTCTCTGACAACACTGGGGACGATTTACGAGTTTAATCTTAGGAGGGAGAAGATGAATCTTTTTCTTGAGATTTTTTCGTGCATGAGATAAAACTCTTTTGAATGTACTTTTCCACGCTGCAGTAGAGCCATTAATAATAGTATTAGTAATAGAAGTAGTGCCATTAGTTACGGTATTAGTTGTGAAAATACTTACTATTGAAGAAAGAGCGTTATAAAATAAATTGAAATGATATTTCTGTGTAAGGAAAACGTCTGAAATAATGGTGTGCCAGCACTATTTCGTAGCAAATGGGTTTCATGCTAAGGTTGAAGGACAGTAATTAATAATATGAATATAAATATACAGTCATGATAAATATTCGTTGTTCCAACACTCCACCCCTCGCAACTCTCCCTAAAAATGAAAAAATAAAGATGGAAATAAATTTTGTGCAATTTCGCAAAACATTAACACGAGATGTTACTTAGTTTGGAGTACTGTAACTGGCTCCCTAGTTTATATTTATTAAACAAAAAATCAGCCTTTAATAAATAACTCGGTGGTTTTAATAAATAATCTTTTAACATCAATACATAAAATTTTGGGGAGAAAATAGGAAATATAATTATATATGGTTTAGTTGGAAAGGTTGTTTCCTCTGAGAGCAAATAATTACATGGGCATTTTGGTATAAAAATAAATGCCTTGTCTTCAAGTCCTTCATTCAACAGTTATGTCCATATTTGTTAAGTTTTGTGTACTGATAATTATACACGTTCACATCCATGCAAAGCAGAAAACCCCTGTCATAACCAAATTCGTATGTATGTTCATGCATGTGCGTAACATTCTTATATTACATATATATATATATATATATATATATATATATATATATATAAAATCTATATAACATATCCTATCAATGTCACTTTCATATGTATTAAAATATATATATATATAATATTTCATATATATATATATATATATATATATATATATATATATATATATATATATATATATATATATATATATATATATATATATATATATATGTAAATCTATATAACATATCCCTGTCAATGTCACTTTCATGTGTATTAAAATTCGTAAATGACATGCGTTTATTTTCAGTCATATCGTATATGTCCTATACTTCATAACCCATCTAACAGATTTCTTCAACTACCAACTTCATAATCCACCATCATCGGTATATAATCATGCCAGAATTCCTTGAAAGCAAAACAGAAGACGAAGAAGAAGAAGAAGAACACAACATATAAACCAAACCTTTACCCCAGAAGCCGGGTGGTCGAAGAGTGAGGTGAAATTTTAAAGCCGGGAGAATTTTGCGTTCGAGGAACCTAAGTAACGGGGCTTGTAAATTCGTTCCTGACAGCTCGGTCTCGTAACTTACGCAATTACGGTAAAATATGGCACACAGATATGTTTGGCGTACACGTGAGATTTCGAAAAAAAACAGTAGTAAAAATGGGAGATATGAATATTTTCGATATTTTCATGGTAAAGTATTGAATGTTTTAGAATATATTCGTTTCTTATTATATTATTTAGTAAAAAGGAGAAATACCAATATTTTCGATATTTTCATGGTAAAGTATGGAATGTTTTAGAATATATATTCGTTTCTTATATTATTTAGTAAAAAGGAGAAATACCAATATTTTCGATATTTTCATGGTAAAGTATTGAATGTTTTAGAATATATTCGTTTCTTATTATATTATTTAGTAAAAATGAGAAATACCAATATTTTCGATATTTTCATGGTAAAGTATTGAATGTATCAGAATATATTCGTTTCTTATTATATGATTAAGTATTTTGGAAAGTTATAAAATTATTAAGGTGAATATTATAAATTATAGTATACAGATATTTTTGGAGTACACATGATGCCTCGAAAAACAATAGTAAAATTAAAAAATTAAATATTTTCGATATTTCTGTTGTAAAGTATTGAAAGAGTTTTAAGAAATATCTTTTTCTCATTTTATCATTATTTTGAAGAATTATAACGATATTATTAAGGTGAATATTATAAAATATGTTTAGAGTACACGCGAGACTTCGAAAAATTGTAGTAAAAAGGAAACATGTAAATATTTTCTTTATTTGCGTAGTAAAGCATCGAAACATTTGAGGAAATATTCGTTTTGTAATGTCTTATAATTATTTTATGGGTTATGAATATTTTGATGTGAACATTATCGCTTCAGCGAGTTGTTGTTCCTAATTAATAATTTCTTGAAAGTATTTGAATTAATAATTTCTTCAAAATATTTTAATATTCTCCGTTATGCTTCATATGAGAGAGAGAGAGAGAGAGAGAGAGAGAGAGAGAGAGAGAGAGAGAGAGAGAGAGAGAGAGAAGGCCTTTACGTATTAATAACCATAAACCTCAATCACAACAAACAGTTATGTGCCAAAAAGTGTGAATTAAATCGATTATAAATTTGAATTCAGAATTAAGTTTTCAAAGTTTATTACTCAACACAAGAGAGTTCTGATTGTCTTTGCCTTGCTTTGTGGTGATATTATTATTATTATTATTATTATTATTATTATTATTATTATTATTATTATTATTATTACGAGCTTGTTCTTGCACGCTGCGGGCGTTTTGGAACCCGGCACTGCTGTCTCCCCTACCCTCCCGATCCCCTACCTACCCCACCCACATCCGGGGCTGACAAACAGGTTTGCAGGAGGAGGGTGGATGTCTCCCCTACCCTCCCGTTTTCCTACCTACCCCGTCCCCACCCGGGGTGGACAAACTGGTTTGCAGGGGTTAGGTGGCTGTGTCATACCTACCCTAGTGTCACCCGGGAAGGACAAACAAGGTCCATTCGGATTATTATTATTATTATTATTATTATTATTATTATTATTATTATTATTATTATTATTATTATTATCCAAATGATGAATATTTAATTCAGATGATATCTAATTGGTATTTATATTTCATCCTTCATTTGTGTGTATTGTACGTGTGTAAATTTTGTGGTCTTGAAGCTAGTGACAATTTTTGTAATATCCTGAAGCGAAATCGTTTTGCAAAAACTATCCTTCAAAGAAATGACTTTCAAACTACCGGATATTACGAAATTCACGAAAAATAAAAAAAAAAAAATAACCAAACCAAGAAACCAACTTTCTCAAGTAGATAAAAAAAACACGAAGAACTGAACATGATATAACTCAGCAAACGAAAATTATAAAAAATCAATTTACAAACAGAAGATCAAGAAAAGAGATCACGAAACTTTTCCAGCTCGACTTCTCAACAGAAAGGAAAGGAGAAGAAGAGTCTGAGGAAAACGAGAAGTATTCGAAACACGGCAGAACTTGGGGCTTCCTTTCTCTTTTATTACGAGTCTATTGTGCTGGATGCGTGGTCGAGGTATATATGAAATTAATTATTTATAGATTTAGTTATTTATATATTTATTTATTTGTTTATTTATTGTACTTCTTATGATGAAAGCCACCCCATGAACCTGGTCTATTTCAGCTTGTTTTAAAACCCAGTGTATATTGTATACAGATGACTAGCTTTGTCTTTGTGAAGACCCTTTATTGCATGATAACTTCACTTTGCTTAGGTGCATGACCTCTTGTTTATGAAATTATGTAAACAGTACTTTAAATGCACACGCATACACACACATACCCATTCTTTTTAGATTAAATAAAAAAATTCTGATGGTGCTGAGGAGACAGTTTGGGTCACAAAGCTGTGGGAACGAAGATGAAGGTAAAATTGAGAATGAATCTTTACTGTAATTTAGGTCCCATCTCCACGATTGCTGGAATAATTAAGGTTTCATCTCTATAACTGCTGGAACAATTTTGGTACTATCTCCACAGTTGCTGGAACAATTAAGTTCCATCTCCACAATTGCCGGAACAATTTAGGTCCCATCTCGACAATTGCTGGAACAGTTTAGGTCCCATCTCCACAATTGCTGGGACAATTTAGGTTCCATCTCCACAAATGCGGAAAGAATTTAGGTTTTATCTCTATAACTGCTGGAACAATTTAGGTACCATCTCCACAATTGATGGAACAATTAAGGTTTCATCTCCACAATTGCCGGAATAATTTAGATCCCATCTCCACAATTGCTGGAACAATTTAGGTCCCATCTCCACAATTTCAGGGACAATTTAGGTCCCATCTCCACAATTGCTGGAACAATTGAGGTCCCATCTCCACAATTGCTGGAACAATTGAGGTCCCATCTCCACAATTGCTGGAACAATTTAGGTCCCATCTCCACAATTGCTGGGACAATTTAGATCCCATCTCCACAATTGTTGGAACAATTTAGATCCCATCTTCACAATTGCTGGAACAATGTAGGTCTCATCTCCACAATTGCTGGAAAATTTGGGTCCCATTCCATAATTGCTGGAACAATTTAGGTCCCATCTCGACAATTGCTGGAACAATTTAGGTCTCATCTCGACAATTGCTGGAGCAATGTAGATAAAGGGAGAAAGGTTTTTAAAGCAGTCGATTTGAACATAATTATGTTGGTTAAACAAATTATGTGTGTTAAACAAATGTCAGTGATTTAGCATATTAATTACAATTTGCATTAAAAATTCACCCGCTGTTAGTGTAAATTTTCTTCAAAATACAACTTTCGTCAAAATTTTGCATTTAAATAGGCTGATCAAAATAATAAAGCGAAACCCCTCTAAAGCACATGACAAAAATGCTAAAAATAACATTTTAATGAATACAAAAAGCCTCTGAAATGCATACAAAAAAGACGTTAAATATTACATACATTTTTAACGAACAAAAACGACCACAAAAATAACTCGGAGGAAAATTAAAAGACAAAAATCTTCTTTTAAACCCTAAGGCGAGTCTGCAGAGTAAATGATAAACACTTCTAGCCCTTCAAACGCGAAAATAAACCGGGTTAATGAGCTGGCTTTCAGCCCGAAAAAAGACAGCGCGGGAGAAAATTAAAAAAAATATAAAACGGACTGAGAACGACCTCTTTGAACGTCTCAGGTGTTTAAGGAGAACACAGAGACTTTAGGAAGTGGAGGTTATATTTATGTATTCACTGCAACAAAGGCAGCCAGCACAATGGAAGGGATATGGAAGGGGAGATGGGAGGTTTCTCCCACATTTCGTCGATCCTGCTCCGTGTCTTTCTCAATCTTCTTTGTTTCTCCCTTTTTTTTACGTCTTCTTCTTCTTCTTCTTTTTCTTTTTCTTTTTCTTCTTCTGTTTCGTATCCTCCTTCTTCTCCTTCTTCTTCTTCTCTTCCTCTGCTTCTTCTTCTGTTTCGTATCCTCCTCCTCCTCCTCCTTCTTCTTCTTCTTCTTCTTCTTCTTCTTCTTCTTCTTCTTCTTCTTCTTCTTTTCTTCTTCCTTCTTCTTCTTCTCTTCTTCTTCTTTCTTCTCTTCTTCTTCTTCTTTCCTCTTCTTCTGTTTGTTTCGTATCCTCCTCCTCCTTCTTCTTCTTCTTCTTCTTCTTCTTCTTCTTCTTCTTCTTCTTCTTCTTCTTCTTCTTCTTCTTCTTCTTCTTCTCTCGCCTCTGGTTTTTGAGAAGTTGAGTGGGGAGGGTTTTCCAAAATTCTTTTATTTCCTCGTCAGCTCTCTCTCTCTCTCTCTCTCTCTCTCTCTCTCTCTCTCTCTCTCTCTCTCTCTCTCTCTCTCTCTCTCTCTCTCTCTCTCTCTCTCCTTTGTGGAATTTCTCCAGACTTCTTCTCGTGTTAAGCTGCTGTGAAAATGAGTGTATATTATGATTTTGTGTACAATCTCCTAACGTATGTCTCCATAATCGTGGAAAAGTACAAAACTATTTATGTATCTCGACCTAATCAGAAATAATCGTTAATATTACTTTTCCTTCAGACTTAAATGCCTCTGTGATCTTTTCAGATTAAGGGAAGGTCCAGAATATTGAAGCTTTATCTTATGAGTGGTATAGAGGTGACAGTCCTCCTTATAATCTATTAATCTATAATAATAATAAAATCCGAGTGGATTTTTCTTGTTTTTCCTCCCCATGTGACAGTAGGGGAGACATGACACAGCCACCCACCCCCTTCAAACCTGTTTGTCCGGCCCGGGTGGGGCGGGGTGGGTAGGGGAGACAGCAGCGCCGAGTTCCAGCGCGCTAACAAGTTCGTACTTTTGTAAATATATCTGCAAAGCGAGTATTTGCTCTCATCAAACTATAATTTTTTTTACTTCAGATGAGAATATTTCGGCTCGATTTTGGTGAAATACAGCATTTAGCTTTGTTAAATAAAGTATCTCCTGTTCCTCATAAAACTATTTTTTTAAGTGAGAATATTTCGGCTACATTTTGTTGAAATACTCCATTTAACATTGTTAAAAAACTATCACTCTTTTATTCCTCACACCGTTGAACTGTGGAACAGTCTTCATTAGGATGTTGTGCAGTTAGATCCTCAGAAATTCAAGGGAAGATGCAATGCATTGCTACCCTAAAACAATTCATCTTGTATTTTACTAATTTATTTATATTTTTTTATTTTTTATTCATTCATTCATCAATTCATCTTTTTTTCCTGGTCTTCTGTAACATATTTCAAATGAACACCATATTACTTGGAAGCTTGAATTTCAAGTCAGTGGCTTTATGGGCTTGTTTCATATGAATAGTGATCATCTTCTGAATAATAATAATAATAATAATAATAATAATAATAATAATAATAATAATAATAATAATACTGCTTATACCCCGGTTATTGTATCTGTACTAACGTGACAAAACGAAATAGCATTTTCACCCTCAGCTGTGCTTTAAAAATCGATACCCAATTTGGACGCATCACATATGAAATGGTCATTACGAACTGAAATACGAAATTTACGACACATTTATTTTCAAGGACCAGACGCTCTAAACACCCACAAAATATCGTTCACTTTCGAAAATATTTCGCTCGCATCCCCAAGTGGCCTTGTCAACATGACAGCAGGGTGGGAATTTTGAATATTTGATATTGAAGGAAAATCTCTCTTTTTAAAATTTTTTGAGTGTTGGGTACAGTTCTGTTTTATTCACCTTATAAAAATAATATATTAGAAGGAGTATCGTCTGAGGAATATCTTAACACATTTTGGGTACGTAAACATTGGCTATTTTGTTGAATATACTTAGTTGACGTGTTATTATATTTTCTAACATAATATGAGAACTTCAGATCTTATCATTCGCTCTTCGACAATGATCGCCAGAGCGCGTTTGAAACGTCAAAGGCAATAAAACTGAAATAACTAGAAAACTGTTCATGTCCTTTGGAAACCTGATACACCAGCTGCACGCTGATGACAAGATATTAAGAAGAATAGAGAGACTCTATATAAGTTGACTGCTGTAGAAAAAGCCATTATTTTTAATGCTACCGCCCTTAGAAAAGGTCTTCTCCCTCATTATTTTTAGCCTTATTTTCTTTTTTATGACACTAGACAAATACCGGCGGCAGTAAATGTGACTACCTTTAAAGACAGAAAATAAAATACTTAATCGCTGCCTGTAAATTAATGACCCTTCTCAGGATAATTACTGAATTTTAAACATTTTAATTGAGTTTAGGTGGATATCTGATATTTTAAATGAAGCTCCGAAATAGAAAGGAGTGAATTGGATAAAAAATTTATGCAATGTGTATGATATTGGATTCATATGTATATATATATATATATATATATATATATATATATATATATATATATATATATATATATATATATATATATATATATATATATATATATATATATATATATATATATATATGTGTGTGTGTGTATACACATACATGTATATATATTGTATATATATATATATATATATATATATACATATATATATATATGTATATATATATATATATATATATATATATATATATATTATATATATATATATATATATATATATATATATATATATATATATATATACACACATATATATATATATATATGTATATATAATTATTTTCTATGAGAGTGCATAAACAAACACACACACACATATACTTCTCACATTTCACCTGACTAAAACTACGTAATTCTTTAGCAATCAAGGGTTTTCTCAACCTTTCCACTTTAGCAGTCATGAACTCTTCACCTTTCCAGAGGTGATAAATGACGATGATGATGTTCTTTGCAAAAGGCTAAACCTTTTTCTTAAACATTTTTCATGCACATTTTTCTTACATATTTTTCTTACACATTTTTCTTATAAATTTTTCTTACACATTTTTCTTACACTTTTTTCTTACGTTTGTTCACTTATTTGCAAAGATAATAGTATTTGACTCCTTTAGGACTTTAGAAAATCCCCGTTGTCTCTAAGATATGAACTAACTCATTTATTCACAATGTTCTGTCGAATATGATATAATATGTCACTATTCTTTTCTAAATAAATATTTATGAATAGCTGATAAGGATAATGCTAAAATTACTGAGTAGTTCTTAAGCAGATTAGGAGAGGTCAGGAAAACGTGAGTCATAAACTGAAGGTGAGTCTTAACTAGGGCCGAGTCATAACTTTATAGAAAAGGTGAGTGGAAACTAAAGTAAATATCAGGATATATTGAAGTGATGCTGGGTCACTTGTTCTTAAAGAACAAATTTATTTTACCCTACGTAATTGTCATTTAACCTTACGTTCATTTTGGAATTTTAGTTTTATTTTAAAGGCTGATTTCTTCCCATCAATAAAAAAAATAAATATTCGCAGTTCTTATCATCAGTAGATATTTTTTACTTTGGTCTTAGAAAATATCTAAATGTTTAATATCATTTGACAGAAATCTGGTTTTAACCTGGAATTACTCAAAAAATATTTACATGATAATTGTCTTAAAAATCCTTCTGTATTGTATCATTTAATAAACAATTGTTTAATACCCATGAAGAAACAGGAAAAATTAAGTAAATCAATACAATTAAAATTGACCATAATTACAAACTATTCATCCACTCAGCCAAAGAATATCTGAAAAGCAAAGTGGCTGAAAAATCGAAATATTTGCCTAAAAACAGTTGATTCGATATCTGCCTCCATTAAACAGTTAGACAACCGTATCCAATTGAACGTCAGATGAAAGCTGCATCCATAATCCTAGGATCCCATCCTGTAAGCTTCGTCCCCTTAGTTAATCCTCTGTTGGAAAAACACAGGTTAGACCGAGAGAGAGAGAGAGAGAGAGAGAGAGAGAGAGAGAGAGAGAGAGAGAGAGAGAGAGAGAGAGAGCTCTTGTTCGCTGCGCCTGGAACGTAAAACATTGACGAATTAGGAATTTCTTTCCACTGTTCTCTGAAAATGTAGGTTTTAATAACACGTTTTATGGAGAGAGAGAGAAGTGTTTGTTCGCTGCGTCTGAAACGTTAAACTTTGACGAATTAGGAGTTTCTTTCCACTGTTCTCGCTGAAAATGCAGGTTTTAATTACACGATTGATGGGGAAGGTGTTGGGGTGGGACGAGAGAGAGAGAGAGAGAGAGAGAGAGAGAGAGAGAGAGAGAGAGAGAGAGAGAGAGAGAGAGAATTTGTTCAATACTTCTGAAACGTTAAATGGTAACGAATTAGGATTTCTTATCCTGTTACCTCCTGAAAATGTGGGTTTTAATTACACGTTTTATGGAGAGAGAGAGAGAGAGAGAGAGAGAGAGAGAGAGAGAGAGAGAGAGAGAGAGAGAGAGAGAGAATTAGAGTTTGTTTTCCTTGTTGCTCTTGAAAATGTAGATTTCAACTAAATGTTTCAGTAATGACACGGCCTAAGTTGTACAGCAGTGTTAATCTACGAAAACTGCAAGTTTTACGTTGCTTAAACTTCAAGCTTATAAACATCAGAAGTCATCACATGCTCATTGCACTGTATTCTAATAGATCTAATAGTTGTAACCATTACATTTCATATATTTTCTTCCAAAATTAATGAATATACAGTACATAAAATCCTGTCTCGAGCCCTGTGGTTTAACTCGAAAAAAAAAAACTCCAGTGTTCACTCAGTAATTTGCATAGTCTCTCACTTCTCCTCTACAGGTGTATTCATAGTTTTTACTGGAGGTCTGTTAACAAGCATTTTGGTCAATATGTCAGAAGATTAAGGCGGATATGTTTGGTGCAACATGATTATGTGAATCTTTCTAAATTTTTATTTTGGAACGTTTGGTGTAGCTTAAAAAAAGCGTGATAGAGTTTGTACTTATCGAAATTTGTTTGCAAGAACGTTTGTAGTAACAAGTGATATATATATATATATGTATATATATACTGTATATATATATATATATATATATATATATATATATATATATATATGTATATATATATATATATATATATATATATATTATATATATATATATATATATGTATATATATATATATATATATATATGTATAGTATATATATATATAGATATATATATATATATATATAAATATATATGTGTATACATATATAAATATACATAAATATATATATATATATATATATATATATATATAATATATTTAAAATCACGTGTAAAGTGATTGTAATAATCATATACATATATATATATATATATATATATATATATATATGTGTGTGTGTGTGTGTGTATGTATATGCATAATTAGTGACTACCTGCTTTCCTCTTTTGCGGTATACCATTACGTTTCTCTTGGTTTATCAGTAGCATCGAAAATTGAAATTTACTGACTGATATGAATGATGTGAGTCAATGTTTAGCGTCAATAAACAAATATTAAACATGAAAATAAAACCTATCTGTTTCGAAATAATGAAAAACCATACCACACAGGGTATGGAAAATCTTTGGGGACTTCTCGACTGTTAATGGAAAATTATTTTCATTTTGAAAAATCAAAGAGATAAATTGAAACCAGAATAATAATTGCCTTTTTTTCATTCCAGCAACACAATTAATAAAGGTATGATGATGTGTAGAGTAATTTTCTCCTGAATTATAAAAAATAACCATAAATTACAGTGAATTGTTACGATCCGCCTCACTTTGTGATGTCTATAACTGCAGTTCGTCAAATAAGTAATGCCTTTTTGAATAATACAATGGCAGTCCGTGTAATGGAATTTTAAGGCAATATATTTTCCATTAACCCATAGGCTTTGATTTGGAAGATCAAAGACTTTATCGCAGAGAGACAGACAGACAAAGTGAGTAAAAAATTTTGACTTCATTTTGTTAAAACTGAAATTATTGTATTTCATGTTTTCTGATTTTTATCCAACAATTTGTTTTTCATTTCATTATTTTTCTGAATAATTCTCCGTTTATAACTTCAAACTTGTATCATACATGAAATAGAGAAAGCTTTACAGAGATGCAGGGATTTCATTCAGTGTTTTAAGTTGAAATAAGGCTATTTTAATCGAGTTATAAAAGCTAATCTACTCCCAGGTAAATCCTGAATATAGACGCGTGAATTTCTCAACTAGCAAAATAATAATAATAATAATAATAATAATAATAATAATAATAATAATAATAATAATAATAATAATAATAATAATAATAATAATAATAATAATAATAATAATAATAATAATAATAGTAGTAGTAGTAGTAGTAGTAGTAGTAGTAGTAGTACTAATAATAATAATAATAATAATAATAATAATAATAATAATAATAATAATAATAAAAAAACATTCTTCTGGCATTCTAATATCACAGATAAGAATAATTTTTCATTTAAGTAAGTCCATTGTAGCAATTTCAAAATGAGGAATTATTTTAATTCCTCATTTAACTGCAAAAGATCAATTGCATTTCAAAGAATGTAACATGTCCATAGACAAAAAAAAAAAAAAAAAGAATTCCTTGGATATTAAAAGAAAAGCAATTTCAAAGAAAGTAAAATGTCTTTAAAATAAAAGCCCTCCTTTGATACCGAGAGAAAGACAAACCTCCCTGGAAATTAAAAGAAAGTCGAACAGTATTCAAACAAAACTGTGCTTTTGTGCTATTGACTCACGCGAGGTTTTCTTTCAGAACCTCTCCATCTTTGTATACCTTTTCAAAAATGTAAATAGAAAAAGTAAACAGAAAAAAAAAGTCACGGAATCCTGGCGTTAATTTTCGTCAGTAGATAAAAGAAAAATTAGGATGGAAATAAACAAAAGGAGCTGGAAAGGAGAAAATGCAATCCAGTTGGATACGAAATAAAAAGATACAACCAGACAGAAAATATATTTCAAGATGCCCCTTCCTCTCGACCTCTCAGAAGAAGAAGAAGAAGAAGAAGAAGAAGAAGAAGAGAAGATGATGAAAGACAGAAAATGAGAAGAAGAATGGCCAACCCTTTCTTGGTTTATTTTGGAACCGCTCCATTGTGCTGGTAACTTGACTGGAATATACCTCCACACTTTCTAAACAGCCCCCTCCCCCCCCCTCGTGTTCGCTTTAATTACGTGACTGTCTAAATGGGAAAGGGGTGGGGGGTTGGAGATGGGGTGGAGTTGGAAGGGGAAGGTCGTTTTCCAGATTACCTTTATTTTTTGCGATGTCCTCCCGTGATGAAAAGGAACTCATTTTCCAGAGGTTTATTTCGGGCTTTGTAAAGTGCCAGTGCATCTCTCTTGTACTCGACCTT
>NC_089754.1:28567383-28589883 GCF_040412425.1 Macrobrachium rosenbergii | reverse complement strand
TAACTCCTGAAAGAATGCAGGCTGTAAATTTACAAATTACATACAAATGACGGTCATTTGCTCTTAATATTAGAAATATATTGATGCTGACCGAGTTCTTCGACCTTAGTGATAATGGCACAACTGAGGTTCCTATTAAGATAGCATTATTTATTTCAGTTCCCAATATTAAAAGGAGCAGCACTTGCATGATAAAGATAGTTGTAGAAGAAGGAGATATGTATAAAATTAACTACTTGCGGATAAAACCAGCCGTTCAGAATACGTGATATTCAGATTTTTGTCACGTTAGATAATACTTATTACTTTAATATTTCAGTAGAATTATATAAATGCTTTTGATCTTCGTCTTGAAACCTTAAAAAAATTGTACCAATTTAACATTAATGTTAAGGAGGTTCTAGAACATCTTCAGTGTGAAATAACTGAGATACAGTAAGATTCTGCTTGAAAGGGAAAGTTTTCCAATGTTTTCTGTTGGCAAATTTTATCAATATGTCTAACCAAAATATAAGATCAAGTGTTCCGTTTATATTTCGAAGTACGAATGTTTGTGAACAGCTTTTTTTTTTAAACTAACAAATACCGCAAATGCTCTCACTTTGCTGCAGCCCACCTGATTTCAATATTGCAGGTTGTTGCAACTCAATCATTTGCTCCAAACTTTGTTGCACGGGCCCAGAATAAACAGTGATACTACCAGAAAATAAGGTATATATACACTGGTAATTTATTATTATTATTATTATTATTATTTATTATTATTATTATTATTATTATTATTATTATTATTATTATTATTATTATTATTATTATTATTATTAGGGCTTTTCGCTCTCCTCCTTTATGTACCATCAAACGAAATCTGGCCCGAAGTCGCAACAGGGTTTGACATCAATCAACTACAGTTTGATACCAACTCAATCTAAAGTTTGACAGTCATGAACATATATGACAGACATAAAACAAAAATGTAAATTATCTCAAGGATATTAAATTTTTATCATGTACTGTTTAAACCTTTCCTAAATTCCACTTTGAAGTAAAAAAAAAAGGATGTAATGCTTAAAAAATATTATTATTATTATTATTTTATTTCAGTCATCCTATTCGACTGGGTGGTATTTATATATAGTGTGGGGTTCCGGGTTGCATCCTGCCTCCTTAGGAATCCATCACTTTTCTCATTATGTTCGCTGTTTCTAGTAGCACACTCCTCTGCATGAGTTCTGGAGCTACTTCGGCGTCTAATTTTTCCAGGTTCCTTTTCAGGGATCTTGGGATAGTGCCTAGTGTTCCTATGATTTTGGGTACAATTTCCACTGGGATATCCCATATCCTTATTTCTATTTTGAGGTCTTGATACTTATCAATTTTTTCTCTTTCTTTCTCATCTACTCTGGTGTACCACGGTATTGCGACATCAGTAAGTGATACTTTCTTCCTGATTTTGTCAATCAGCGTCAAGTCTGGTGTGTTGGTACGTATCTGTTCTGATACCATAGTCCCATAGGATCTTTGCCTGATCGTTTTCTATCAATCCTTTGGGTTGGTCCTCGTACCGCTTATTACTGCAAACTAGCTGGTGTTTCTCGCACAGGCTCCAATGGATGGCTTTTGCTACCGAACCATGCCTCTTTTTGTGCCGGTTCTGTGCAAGCGCCGGACATTTCGCTTGCTTGTGGTTTATGGGCTCGTCTTTCATATTGCACTTCCTGCATATGGGTGAGATGTTATTTCCATCTATTGTTCTTTGGACATATCTGGTTCTTAGGGCCTGATCTTGTGCCGCTGCTTGCATTCCTTTGTTTCCTTCTTGAGTTCTCCCCTCTGTAGCCATTGCCATGTTTCATTGCTGGCCATTTCTTTAGTCTGTTTCAAATGCTGTCCGTGCATTGGTTTATTGTGCCATTCCTCTGTTCTGCTTTTCCTTCTCCTGTCTCTGTATATTTCTGGGTCTTCTCTATTTTTATCACCCCTTCTCCCATGCACTCCTTAGCCACTGGTCTTCACTGGTTTTCAGATATTGCCCCAGTGCTCTGCTCTCGATGTTGATGCAGTCCTCTATTCGTAGTAGACCTCTCCCTCCTTCCTTTCGTGTTATGTATAGGCTGTCTGGGTTTGCTCTTGGGTGTAGTGCTTTGTGTATTGTCATGTGTTTTCTAGTTTTCTGGTCTATGCTGCGGAGTTCGGCCTTCGTCCACTCCACTACTCCTGCGCTGTATCTGATTACTGGCACTGCCCATGTGTTTATGGTTTTCGTTATGTTTCCTGGCCTAGAGTTTTGACTTGAGTACCGCCTTAAGTCTCTGCATATATTCTTTCCTCATCGTGTCCTTCATCTCTTGGTGTTTTATATCCTTTCTTTCTATTATTCTCAGGTATTTGTATCCTGTCTCATCTGTGTGTTTGATGCTATTGCCGTCTGGTAGCTTTATCCCTTCAGTCCTTGTCACTTTGCCTTTTTGTATGTTGTCCAAGGCGCATTTTTCTTTCCAAATTATTATTATTATTATTATTATTATTATTATTATTATTATTATTATTATTATTATTATTATTATTATTATTATTATTCCGAATATGAACCTTATTCATGTGGAACAAGCCCAGCACAGGGCCCATTGACTCGAAATTCAAGTTTCCAAAGGATATGATGGCGTTCATTAGAAAGAAGTAACAGAAGGTAATGGGAAATACTGAACGAAGAGATCACTTATTTTTAAAAAATGAATTAACAAAATTTATAAATAAATAGAAAAAAATGAAAGTAAATCATTAGAATACAAGGAGAATTGTATTAGGGTCGTCGAAATAAACAAGTAAAAAATGGGCCGAAGTTTCTTCGGCTCAATCGAGTTTTCTGTACAGCGTATAATCAAGGCCACCGAAAATAGATCTAACTTTCGGTGGTCTCGGTTATACCGCAGTATGAGCCGCGGTCCACGAGTCTTTAACCACGGCCCGGTGATGGCTTATCCTATATCGTTGCCAGATGCACGATCATGGCTAACTTTAACCCTAAATAAAATAAAAACTACTGAGCCTAGAGGGCTGCAGTTTGGTATGTTTGATGATTGCAGTGTGGATGATCACCATACCAATATGCAGCCCTCTAACCTCAGTAATTTTTAAGATCTGAGGGCAGACGGACAGGCAAAGCCGGCACAACAGTTTTCCGTTACAGAAAACTAAAAGTCAAAAAAAAAAAAAAACACAAGGACCCAGAGACTGAGCCGCCTTTATTTCTGCTCTCTGAAACAAATGGGATTTATTTCAGAGCTGAGTCTTCCCCTGATGGATACATTTGTCTCTGGACCCGAAAGATTAATTTGTCTGTTTCATATCAACCGCCAAATTTCCGTTGTTTTTTTATTTTATTTTTTTTTTTATTTCCGGGGATATATCAAGGGGAAGATCCGGATGTAATATGGATTATGAATTGGATGGCTCTCTCTCTCTCTCTCTCTCTCTCTCTCTCTCTCTCTCTCTCTCTCTCTCTCTCTCTCTCTCTCTCTCTCTCTCTCTCTTATTATATACATATGTATATATATATATATATATATATATATATATATATATATATATATATATATAAATATATGTGTGTATATATAAAATATATTGATATGTATAAATATGGATTATAAATTTGATGGTTCTCTCTCTCTCTCTCTCTCTCTCTCTCTCTCTCTCTCTCTCTCTCTCTCTCTCTCTCTCTCTCTCTCTCTCTCATCTCATATATATATATATATATATATATATATATATATATATAAATTATATATATATATATATATATATATATATATATATATATATATATATATATATATATATATATATTGTATATATATGTACATACATAAATATATATATATATATATATATATATATATATATATATATATATATATATATATATGTATATGTGTGTGTGTGTGTGTGTGTGTGTGTATATATATATATACTGTATATAAATATATGTAAATATATACATAAATATGTATATGTATACATATATATGTATTTATATGTATACATTTATATATACATATATATATAAAGTTACTCTTTTGTAAGAAAATTAAGTTGAACGAAGCTAGGTCATTTAAAAAATGATTGCTTATATTCAAACCTTACTGAGAATATCGAATATTTCCACCAGCGCGTCGCAGTATAATATTAAAACGAAATGACAGGAGAATTTGAAAAATTGAGAAACATGGAAATATAAGATATTTTTGCTTACAGCGAACAGTCCACAGTATTGTTTCTCATATTGAGAATAGCTTTAGAGTACAGAACTGAAGCCATTTTTAATCTTGGAAATATGTGAAGGTTGAGGGTACCTACAGTAAAGGAAATATTCCTGCAGGAATTTCAGTGTTCAAAAATGAGACGACAATATCTAGAGTTTCCTTACTTCCAATTCCTTTGAGTACGGAGAATTCAAAGAATGAATGATGATGGTTCTTGGCTCCTGAATAATTTAGATTTATAAAATTCATAACAAAGAGTATATGTTTCGAAGAATCATGTGGTGAAAGGTTCGTTTCGCTGACTGAATTATTCCGTAAATCCAAATATTTCATGGAAATCATATACCAAACTATTTCCTTCTATTCAAATTTTCGACAGACTTTGAAAATGGATTTAAGTTACTAATCATTTTATATTTGGAAGCCACATATATTTAATAATGAGAATTTCAACCAGACCGCTAACGGTTCCAAAATTTACGAAATCCAGATAATTTTAGGCAAAATATTTAATATATAAATTAATATTTCATATGATAATTTTTACCTGAATAGGGACGCATACAATTTTTATATAATGATACTCTCAAAAAATATGGAAATATAGTATATATTTGAATACATAACACAGATAAAAAATAATATAACAAAAGTAGGAGTAGGTATTCCAAGTAAAAGGGGAATTCTGTGCTATGTGAATATGCTATGGTTTCACCATTTGTTTCGTGTGATACCTGGGGATGTCTTCCCCTTTCAAGTAAGCATCAGCAGATTTCTCTTTTTGTAATTCATCCGTTTTCCCTCTCTCCCTTGCTCGAAATGCAACCTGTCTTTTTTTCACGGAGTTATATCAGGATTTAATCTTCTATTTACCTGTGAAATATCAACGATTTAATATTTATAACAATTGAAAACGGTATTTTCATTTTTAGAATATTTGTCAAAACATTTTTTTTTTAGATTTATTTCTTATATTTTTTCTGATATACCAATTATTTAATTTTGACAACAATTGACAGTGATATTTTTTCTTTAGAAATTTTTTTCACATTTTTTAAAGTTTTATATCCTATATTTTTCCGTAATACATTAATTTATTGATCTTCACAACGATTGAAAACTATATTTTCCTGTGTAGAATTTTTCCGAAATATTTTTTTTCCTAAACGTGATCTCAACTAAAATACATTTGACTTCTGCTTCCAAATCTTACATTTATCTTTATGATATCACAGTCTTCAAAACAATTGATAATTTCATTTTCCCTTCAGAATTTGTTTTAAATATATTTTTTCTGGATATATAAATGATTTAATCTGCACAACAAATGGAAAGGTCTTTTCCTCATTAGAATAAATTCTAATTTTTTTTCTGTACATGCTCTCAACTTAAACACATTTATCTTTAGTTCTCCAAATCCTTCATATATGTGTATTTTACATCGCCTATTCTATCTTCACGACAATTGAAAGCGTCTTTTCCTCATTATCTTCGAAATATCTTTTCCTCATTATCTTCGAAATATCTTTTCCTAAACATGCTCTAAAATATAACACATGTCTTTAGCTTTCCAGGAAGTGAAATGGAAATATATTTGAAAGGCCACAATTCCTCCTTGCGTATGAAAATGATAAATCCTTCTCACCGCATAAAACCGACGCATATTCCAGAGGCGTTTCCTGACAAGGCTAACATTTACTGGCATTTTAGAAGTTAATGATTCTCGGGTGGTTTCGCTCTGCTATTTCGTTTTACAGTCGAATGAACCTTTTGCTTCGTTTTGCTAAGGAATTTAACATTTTTTGTATTGCAATTACACTTTTATTGAAATTCCTTATATCTATTATTATTATTATTATTATTATTATTATTATTATTATTATTATTATTATTATTATTATTATTATTATATAAACTTAGGGGTAAAATCAAAATTATCTTTAAAATTCTGTTTCTGTATGATAGTAACTACAAATAATTATAGCCTCCTCTGTTTCAAAATCATACACTTATGCATGCATATATATATATATATATATATATATATATATATATATATATATATATATATATATATATATATATATATATATATATATATATATATATATATATATATATATATATTATTATATATATATATATATATATATATATATATATATATATATATATATATATATATATATTTATATATATATGTGTGTGTGTGTGTGTGTGTGTGTGTGTGTGTGTGTGTGTGTGTGAGTGAGTACTAGAAAAGGAAGAGCAGCATAAACATTTGTAAGGCAGAAGACTTACGCAAGGCGTCTAAAAAGGGAGAGGAAGCACTTTGCTGAATAAATAATAACACTGGCATTCGCTCCCGAGCCCTAAGATAAACCCGGGTAAGTGGGTTTCATCACATCACACAAGAGAGAGAGAGAGAGAGAGAGAGAGAGAGAGAGAGAGAGAGAGAGAGACAAAGGAGCTGATTCCATTTCGTAGGTCAACTAACGGACCTCGTAGAGTATCTTTGAACTTTGTTTAGCTTCAGAGAACGAAAATAAAAGTCTCAGGAGGAAAAGTTTAGCTCCTCCTGTGACTCACATTCTTCTTCTTCTTCTTCTTCTTCTTCTTCTTCTTCTTCTTCTTCTTCTTCTTCTTCTTTTCTTCTTCTTTTCGTCTGGAATTTCCGGATTCTTTTCTTTCTTTTTTATTTATGGTTCTTGGAAAATGCGGTCACTTTTCAGACCTCTCTCTCTCTCTCTCTCTCTCTCTCTCTCTCTCTCTCTCTCTCTCTCTCTCTCTTCTCTCTCTCTCTCTTGTCTGTTTCCTCCCTGAATATTTTTAGGTTCCAACGACTTCGTGGAAAGATTTTCACAGCTATAAATTGTTCAGGAAACCCAGGTTTTGTACCAGAGTTTTATACGAGACTTCAGAATAGCACCCGTACAAATGCCGCGACAGGTAAGGAACTGTCATAAATAAAATATCTGAAAAGTAACGTAGAGTTTTATGAGTGATGTAAATCTATTACATTTATTATAAACACGACTGAGGAAGGTTTAAATAGTTTATGAATCTTACATTTTTTATGTCTCCAGTTAACTTTGACATGAAAAGGAAAAATATACTTTCACGTCAGCAAAAACTAGTTATTGATATCTGTATTTTTATCCATCCGAAACAACAAAGTATTTTAAAAAGTTTTTATATAACTTTTCTCATTTCCTCCAGATGAGCTTTAACTAAATACTTACTATTCGTTTTTCTTCATTTTTTAGTTTACTGTAGAAGAAAACTATTGCCCCGCTTTGTCTGTCCGTCCGCACTTTATTCTGTCCGCACTTGTTTCTGTCCGCACTCTTTCTGTCCGCCCTCAGGTCTTAAAAACTACTGAGGCTAGAGGGCTGCAAATTGGTATGTTGATCAGCCACCCTCCAATCATCAAATATACCAAATTGCAGCCCTCTAGCCTCAGTGGTTTTTATTTTATTTAAGGTTTAAGTTAGCCATAATCGTGCTTCTGGCAACGATATAGGATAGACCACCACCTGGCCGTGGTTAAAGTTTCAAGGGGACGCGGCTCATACAGCATTATACCGAGACCACCGAAAGATAGATCTATTTTCGATGGCCTTAATTATACGCTGTAGCGACTGTACAGAAAACTCGATTGCGCCGAAGAAAGTTCGGCGCATTTTTTTACTTTTTAATTTTATAGCACCAGGAACAAAATTAAGACTTAATTTAAGCAAATTTATTACTCACTGATTTTTTCCAGTGTATATCGGATAATCCCCCAGGTGGAGGGGGGGTGGGTTGGCGCGATGGGGGAGTGGGTGGGGGGAGGAAAGTAAAAGCCACAGGGCACAGGGATCCATGATTAAATACCACAGAGGAATTAAGCTTAGGATTAAAGGTTCTGTTTTCTAATCCCGTTTTCTTTTTTTTATTAAAACTCCATATTGCTTTTATCTTTGTTCATATCAGATTAGGAGGCTTCACGGTATAAATAACACCTCCTACTTCATTAAAATCATTTCTAAAATAATAGATAACGAGACTGATTTATCATGAATACCGTTTAACAATTTAGAAAAATGATTTTTGTATAAGCATATAATAAATAAGAATCTAAAGATCCATATATTTATAGTAAAACTGACTGAAGAAAGTTAAGGCATAACGAAGATGAAGATGAAATACATTATTGTTCTCTGTCCTCCTGATACTGATTGTTCCTCTCACCGTTGGACTGCGGAACAGTCTCCCCGAGGATGTAGTTCAATTGGAACTTCAAACGTTCAAGCGAAGATACAAAAAGCAGTTCTCCTTACATCTTAGTAATTTACTTTCAGATTTGTCTGTTTATTAATGTTAATTTATTTTTTCTTTTCTGATAACTGATACCTTCTTTCTTTACTTCTCAGTACCTTCTGTTACTTCTTTCAAATGAACACCATCATATTCTTTGGAAGCTTAAGTTTCACGTCAATGGCACCTGTGGGCTTGTTCCATATGAATCAGGGGTTTATCTTCTTCTTCTAATAATAATAATAGTAATAATAATAATAATAATAATAATAATAATAATAATAATAATAATAATAATAATAATAATAATTATAATAATAATTTCAGAGGAATAGTAGGACCTTATTATATTCCCACATTCCCATTTATTCTCAAAAAGACTAAAATGCCAAACTAAATACTCAAAACAATTAATTTTTCTCAATCATACCGAGATTCTTACACTCTCCTGATAGAAAGATTCGTTCAGAAAATGACTCAAAAAAAGGCACGGAGCTTTTTAGCTTAATCGAAATTGTTTCTATTCAAATGATATTGGAGTTTTGCAGATGGAATCCAGTAATGGGAATGGTAAGTTCCCTATGGAGTGAAAGGAATTGCTTTTGCTCATTCCTTTTTTACGTAATGGAAAGATTTCATAAAGAGATTAAGGGCGATTATTATTATTTTTTCTTATTATCTTTTTGTCCGTCTCAGTCACCCTATTCGACTGAGTGGGATTTATAGTGTGGGGTTCCGGGTTGCATCCTGCTTCTTTAGGAGCCCATCACTTGTCTGACTATGTGCGCTGCTTCTAATAGCACGCTCTTCTGCATGAGTCCTGGAGCTACTTCGGCATCTAGTTTTTCCAGGTTCCTTTTCAGGGATCTTGGGATCGTGCCTAGTGTTCCTATGGCAATGGGTATAATTTCTACTGCATATCCCTTATGCTTAACCAGTCCATCGATGAGCTAAACCATTCTTCCACGGCGCCCAGTTATTATTATTATTATTATTATTATTATTATTATTATTATTATTATTATTATTATTATTATTATTATTATTATTGCTGAGAAAATAGGAAATTGTAGGTTAATGAGAATACAGTTTAAAACTTTAGAGCGTACATTTAATGAAGTAAAGAGAAAAAGAGAAATAATAATAATAATAATAATAATAATAATAATAATAATAATAATAATAATAATAATAATAATAATAATAATAATAATAATAATAATACAGCGCGGGAGTAGTGGAGTGGACGAAGGCTGAACTCCGCGGCATAGACCAGAAAACTAGGAAACACATGACAATACACAAAGCACCACATCCAAGAGAAAAAATGCAGAACACGAAAGGGAGGAGGAAGAGATCTACTAAGCATAGAGGACTGCGTCAATATCGAGAGCAGAACACTGGGGCAGTAGCTCAAAACCAGTGACGACGAGTGGCTAAGGAGTGTATGGGAAGAAGGACTGATAAAAGCACCAGACGAAGACACACAAATATACAGAGACAGGAGAATAAAAAACAGAACAGAGAAATGGCACAGCAAACCAATGCACGGACAGTATGTGAGACAGACAAAAGAACTGCCCAGCAATGAAACGTGGCAATGGCTACAGAAGGGAGAACTCAAGAAGGAAACAAGAAATGCAAACAGCGACACAAGATCTGGCCCTAAGAACAAGATATGTTCAAAGAACAATAGATGGAAATAACATCTCACCCATATGCAGGAAGTGCAATATGAAAGACGAGACCATAAATCATGTAGCAAGCCAATGTCCGGCGCTTGCACAGAACCAGTACAAAAAGAGGCATGATTTAGTAGCAAAAGCCCGTGCAAGAAACATCAGCCAGCTTGCAGTAATAGGTTGTACGAAAACCAACCTGAGGGACTGATAGAAAACGATCAGGCAAAGATCCTCTGGTACTATGGCATCAGAACAGATAGGGTGGTACGTGCCAATAGACCAGACTTGACGAAGATTGACAAAATCAAGAAGAAATGATCACGCATTGACGTCGCAGTACCATGGGACATCAGAGTAGATGAGAAAGAAAAAAAAAATAGAAATAAGGATATGGGATATGCCAGTGGAAATTGTACCCATAATCATAGGAACACTAGGCACGATCCCAAGATCCCTGAGAAGGAACCTGGAAAAACTAGGTGCCGAAGAAGCTCCAGGACTCATGCCGAAGAGTGTGCTACTAGAAAGAGCACCCATAGTGAGAAAAGTGATGGACTGAGATAGACAAAATAATAATAATAATAATAATAATAATAATAATAATAATAATAATAATAATAATAATAATAAAAACAGCAACAGCAATAATAATATTAATAATAATAATTAACAACGCTTACACTTTAATGTTGATTCATACCTTCCATCCACAACCCAGCATGAAAAAGCAATGCACTGACTTTGTTCCCCTGACGAAACCAGCAGCCTCCACTAGCAAAGCAGCTTTGCTCCCTCATAAATTCTGGAGCTTCTGAAAAACTATTTAACGAAGAGAGAAAAAGGAGATAAAGGCAATTATGATAATGGGAAACTACATAATTTATCGGCCTCCACTTTTCGCGTGGGTGTTAAAGAGCTAGAGTTAATGGTCCCCTTGTCACGAAATAGTCTCTTTCCGGCGGATCTCTGGGTTGTGTATTGGGGTGATTATTCTTTTTTTTTTTTGTGAAGTCATTATTTTTAAAGTATTTATGTTTATTATGTATGTATGTATGTATGCACATTTTATGCGTATTTGTTATGTTTATTATTCTTATTTTTAAGAAATTAGATAGCTTTACTGTACTTATGTCTATACACTTAATGTACATAGGTACAAATAAATTTTATGTACGTATGCATACACGTACTTTTTATGTATATATACACATTTTATGTACGTATATATACAAATGCCTTTTATTTACGTATGTATACACATACATTTTATATTCGTATGTATACACATACACGCGCGCGCGCGCTCACGTAAAGGGCACGGTACAGTACATTTTGAAGAATTAATATGATATGTTGATACGTTTTTATATTTATTCAGTCTTTCCAAGTAAAACTCAGGCTCCCCCACAGAGGAAAAAAAGGATATAATTTTATCGAAAATAACAACTTATCAAAGTTTGACATAATTCACTCCCTGTATTGCCCAAATTCTTTTAATGTTTATGAATGAAAGTGAAATTTATTCCCATACTTAAAATAACACTGTCCTTAGAAAACAGCAAATTTCTGTTTGAATTGGAAAGCTACCTTTTAAGATTACTTGCAGTGTTGATTTATGTTCTTCCACATTACAGAATGATGACATTTGCATAATAGGTTTATCGAAAAAAAAATTAAAGAATTTTATAGGAGTTTAAGATAAACCATATATGTCTGTCAAGGTTCTGGTTCAAATACTCATCATATTTCAAAGAACGAAAATCTGTATCTTATTGTAATTAAAAAAAAGGTTAAGATCAAAGATAAAAAGACAAAACCTGCCCCTCAAGACCTTTTAAATTCTGTAAAGCTTTTGCAGTTTTGAAAAGGAAAAAAGATTTGAGGTGCAGATAGCACTCCGCAGGAAATATAACATTCAAGTATTTCCAAACTTGTTTTCAGAGAGACTATAACCTCTGCTGCGGAATATCGGGACGCCAGTGAACATACACGCTCAAACGATATTGAAGAGAGCAAAAATTATAGTCTTACTTTCTAAAGAAAGCGTCTGTTGTCCAAAGGAAGGTTATAGTTATCCTCTGCAAGACACGACGAGGGTGAAAACGGCTCTTGTTCAAGCAGTTCGCGAAAACGTATGGTATTCGTTTATTTTTCCTTGGCGAAAGCGTTCTCTGTCTCTCTGTCTGTCTCTCTGTCTGTCTCTCTCTCTCTCTATCTCTCTCTCTAAGTTTTTTTATCTCCGTTTTCTTTTGGCATTCCTGAATTGTTAGAAATCTTTAAAAACTCTCTCTCTCTCTCTCTCTCTCTCTCTCTCTCTCTCTCTCTCTCTCTCTCTCTCTCTCTAATTTTTTTTATTTCCTTTTTCTTTTGACATCGTTGAATTGTTAGAAGTCTTCAGAAACCCTCTCTCTCTCTCTCTCTCTCTCTCTCTCTCTCTCTCTCTCTCTCTCTCTCTCTCTCTCTCTCTCTCTCTCTCTCTCAGTTTTTTATTTCCTTTTTCTTTTGGCATCCTTGAATTATTAGGAGTCTTCAGAGACCTTCTCTCTCTCTCTCTCTCTCTCTCTCTCTCCACGTTTTTTTTAATTTCCAATTTTTCTGGCATTCTTGAATTGTGACGCGTCTTCAGAAACCTCTCTCTCTCTCTCTCTCTCTCTCTCTCTCTCTCTCTCTCTCTCTCTCTCTCTCTCTCTCTCTCTCTCTCTTTGAGAATAAGTGCGGAGTAAAGAAACTGAACTGAATGTTACGGGTATTCCTGCCTTTAGGGTTTCAGGGGAAGCAAAATAAGAATGCTTGCTTTTATGCCTTTGGAAATCGTATTACGTGCTTGGAGGTTATCGTTGAGCATCTGTGGCTAGATATTTTTGATACTGAATATTGTCTGCTTATCATCAATGCATGTTTGTCTGTGTATGTATGTATGTGTATATGTGTGTATATATATATATATATATATATATATATATATATATATATATATATATATATATACATATACAAAGTATATGTATATTGTGTGTGTGTATATATATATATATATATATATATATATATATATATATATATATATATATATATATATATATATATATATATATATGCATACACATATATAATATATATTATATATATAATACATATAATATATATATATATATATATATATATATATATATATATATATATATATATATATATATATACAATCATGAAGCTACAAATGTCGCTTAATATCAAATTCACGCTACCTCGGGAATATCTCCGACGGAGAATTGTCGCCGAAGGGGATAGCTCAGTGGGTAGCGTCTATGGAGTCGCTGAATAGGTTTCGTGTCAAGGGTTCGTGTCCCGACGATACCAATTCATTTATCACTTATATAAATTCCCCTTCGGCGACAATTCTCCGTCGGAGATATTCCTGGGCAGTGTGAATTTGATATTAAGCGACATTTGTAGCTTCATGATTGTATATAAACCACGGTGTGATAAAAAATTTCATATATATACATATACATATATATTCATGAAGCTACAATTGTCGCTTAATATCCAGTTCACGCTACTTCGGGAATATCCCCGACGGGGAATTAACACCGAAGGGGAATTTTTCAAAGTGATAAATGGATCGGAACCGCCGGGTCTCGACCCTCGACACGGTAACTTCCAGCGACCGTCGAATGGAGTCGCTGGAAGTTACCGTGTCGAGGGGTCGAGACCCGGCGGTTCCGATCCATTTATCACTTTAAAAAGTTACCGTGTCGAGGGTCGAGACCGGGCGGTTCCGATCCATTTATCACTTTAAAAAATTCCCCTTCGGTGTTCATTCCCCATCGGTGATATTCCCGAAGTAGCGTGAATTGGATATTAAGCGACATTTGTAGCTTCATGAAAATAGAAAAATCAGGGTGTGATAAAAATGTCATATACATATATGTATATATACGAAACCTATACAGGACTGACTCTAGCAAAAAACTCCCTTTAAACCATATATTACGCTACATCTATCACGTGAACTAATGCATACATATAAAATACAAAACTTTATGTACAAAAGAACAGGGAAGCGATGATTCAGTGTTAAAGGTCACGTGACCTGTTCGATTGTTACATTCTTAAGAATATGTCCCTGGAGGGTCTCATACACTAATTCTCTTGCCTGCTGGCATGCGAATTAATTTATATTCTTTGTATATTACTGATGGCTTGGGCTTTTGTGATTCTTTGAAGGCTTTGAAAGCTTTAATTTCAAGTCAATTGGCTCCTTTGGGCTTGTTCCATATGAATAGAGTTCATCTTCTGAATAATAATAATAATAATAATAATAATAATAATAATAATAATAATAATAATAATAATACTGACAGGAGCTTATAACGAGTGAAAGTGGTTCCCAACTGATTCAATTTTAAGATTTCAAATATTGTTGAAATATTTTCTGAGATTTCTTGTACCTGAAGTTGACACTTTCTCATTCATTAGAAGGACGGAGCTTTTGATACCTACTTCCAAATCTTTGAGAAGACTATGAGAAAGGTGACCGGCGTGCAGTATTACAAAATCCCCGCTGAGAGGAAAATGATACGATATAAAAGGTCCCACTACGTTCAACCAGTCATTGTGCAACGACAACAATCACGTAGATCGAGTGATCTCCCTTAGAAGTCTCCCCTCGCGCCAAAATGGAGCGTAAACTGATTTCGGGAAACGTCGTCCTGGGAAAATGCAAATTCGAAATTTCCTCCGGACAATCCTACCAAAAATATATAGAGCAGCCCTCCTGCGATAGACTTCCTCTCTTAGATATATCTATCTCCCCCTGACTGGATTATCTTTCGTCGTAAAGGGAACGGGTAATATCATTTGGGTATATATCTCTCTCTCCTCTCCGTGAAAGTCGATGTGAATATCAAAAGCCTTCATAAGACGATCACTTTACTGCTAGTAAACGTCACGTAGGGAATGCGAGGGTTTTCCCCCCCTTCCAAAAATTCTGTTATGCTCTATCAGCAGAGGCTGAACCTGATTAATTTGGTCAGTAATGATATTCCCTGCCCTTTTAGATAATATTTCTCTGCTCGTGATTTTCCATGGATTTTAGATTATAATAAACGCGATTTATCAACTCTTATCAACCCGTAGAGCAGTAGTTTAATTGAATAGGTAGTGATAAGTACAAACAAAATTATTCAGAAATAGTCTACCAACTATTATTATGACTGAATTCTACTTAGAAAGGTATGAATCATTTGATCTAATTAGTTTTCTGTAAAAGAAAATTATTGAGATAGCTATTTGTATGCCGTCCGCACTTTTTCTGTCCGTCCTCAGATCTTAAAAACTACTGAGGCTAGAGGGCTGCAAATTGGTATGTTGATCATCCATCCTCCAAACATCAAACATACCAAATTGCAGCCTCAGTAGTGTTTATTTGATTTAAAGTTAAAGTTAGCCATTGTCGTACGTCTGGCACCGCTTAGGTGCCAACAACACAGGTCACCACTGGGCAATGGCTGAAAGTTTCATGGGCTGTGGCTGAGAGTTTCATGGGCTGTGGCTGAGAATTTCATACAGCATTGTACGCTGTACAGAAAACTGGATTGCGCCGAAGAAAATTCAGCGCATTTTTACTTGTCTACTACTGTCATTAGTAGTTGCTTGTAAATGGAAAGCTTAGGGAAAGCGAAGGATAAAATTACTGTTTTTCAGTAAAAAAAAAAAAACGCTATGAATATTTTTGATTACTTTCTATCAAGTAAACGTATCGTAAGTTTGACGCCCTAAGATACCTATTTATTAATATATATTAGACTGGCGCACTGTGGCTTACTTAAGGAAAGTAGTAGCGGATTTTTGGCAAATTAAAGAGATTGTACAATAAAATCAGTTCTGATATGGTAATACTGAGGTTTGCTGAAAACGTTTGCCTTAAGCGGGATCACTAACATTTCAAAACTACAGCCAAAACTAATATAAAAGAGAAAATTTAAACTATATTGATGAATCCTTAATTTTTGAGAAATACGTAAGTGATGAAAGTTTATAATTACCGTCAAAAATTATTACATTTTACCGGAAAACTAAATATTAATATAACACTTTAATAAAATACAGCGGTTCTCAGTGAGAATCAAGACACGAGAAATATGAATGAGCAACTATATTTTGCAGAGAGAGAGAGAGAGAGAGAGAGAGAGAGAGAGAGAGAGAGAGAGAGAGAGAGAGAGAGAGAGAGCGAGAGCATTCAGTGTAGGAGTGTATGAATGTAAATTAGGCTGTATTTGCTAGGTAATAAAGCAAGTTACTCATTGCATTAAAGCGTTGTGCAAGGCTCCCGATGCAAATTCGCAAAATATATGATGACATACGTCGCCGGTTCTGTTGTAATTTGCCCTGTACTTACAGTTCGTAAAGTTACTTACAGTTCATAAAACGACCTCAAGGGAAACGAATTGTATTTAGTTTTTAGGTAAGAGGAGTGATTCTGTAATTTTAGTAAAATAAAATAGACGCATTAGAATTTCCCCTCTTATTGGTGCAGTGCTGGAAAATGAGACATATATGTTTCATTTTTTTTTAATAATGTATTCAAAGTTAATGAAGTTTGTTTTTTTACAAAATGCAAAACTGTGGTATTAATATTTAATATTCCTTATTTTTTGTCAACAGTGGTAAAATATTGTCACTAATATACAGGAATCAGGTTTCTGAAAATTAAATAAAATTCTATAAGTCAGATATTAAATGCATAGGCAAGAGTTGATGATATATATATATATATATATATATATATATATATATATATATATATATATATATATATATATATATATATATATATATGTATGTGTGTGTGTGTGTATGTGTCTGTGTGTGTGTGTGTGTGTGTGCATGAAAAGAGGAAGACAGATAACTGCCACAGTCTCCAATAAATATAGCATATACACCTTTTTATGTCCTTCTCACGAGGAAGCGAGCCCATAAACACCAGCTTGCTGGCAATCCCGTGAAAGATTACGCCCTATAAATACCACCGTCTCCTAATTGCCATGATGTAACGTCTTCCTGTTGTTCAACATTCACCATTTTTCACAGGCTGGAAGATTTATATTTGCCGTAAAGTGAGAGATCTGTTGAAACTAATGTGTGGTAAATGGGAACACTTCTTATATGAATATAATTTTTATAAATAATATTTTATATTTTTTATATTATGATGAACATCAGGATGAGTAATAATATGAAAAATATTGTGGGTTATTACAATAAGTTGCTTTTTTTCATTATACAGTTTTCGATTTATTCATTTTTTCCCACTTTTAGTAACTTGAAACTTTCATTGTTGATTGTTTGTGGAAACCGATTTTAATAATTTTTCTTCCTCAATTTTTTTTATTTCGTTTTGGTAACTTAATACTTTTAATATGGTCTGGTACTTTTTGAAGTCAAAGACTAAAAATAAAATATTTGCTATTGCTCAAGTTACTATACTGTTCATTTTTCTCCTTTTTTTGTAACTTAATACTCACAAAACTACCTGTCACTTTATGTGTAAAACTAACTTGGACATTTTCCTTCACTCAAGTAACACTAACTATTGTTGAAGCATATCTTTGATACAATTCGCCTTTTCAAATTAGATCCCACGGACCCTTTACCGTAAAACACATTCCCCCACTTGAAGTGGTATTGTTTTGGAGCAGAACCTATTTTAAAAGTACGTTTTAGAGCCCTTTACGTCTTGGGCAAATTGCCATAGAGCCGGCAATTGATGACATCTTATCTTAGTGGAATTTGCATAGTCAATATAGAACAAGAAGCTTTTGCAATGTAATCGGACTTGGGTGCTAAAAATTGTTTTACTGTCGAACAATATTGCAGTTTGGTCGTCTCTCTCTCTCTCTCTCTCTCTCTCTCTCTCTCTCTCTCTCTCTCTCTCTCTCTCTCTCTCTCTCTCAAGTTTAGTGACAATAACCAATCCTTAATCATTTGTGCTAACATATGAAATAATAAATATTATATTACATATATGTGCATGTATACATTTGTATATACATAATATATATGTATATATACACATGTTTGTATATATATGTACATACATATATGTGTATATACATAAGTATGTAATTATACATCTGTGTATACTGTATATATGTGTATGTGTGCGCGCATGCACTTATATCTTATACATAATATATACATACAATAAAACTAGATACCTTCAAACATACCTAAAGCTTTCCTCACATTTCCAGGCAATAAAACTAGATACCTTCAAACATACCTAAAGCTTTCCTCACATTTCCAGCCAGATAAAGATACCATGTCCACGCACACTGAATATTCGTGAAAGTATCATGCAAAGAGGCTTTTACAAAACCACCTGGACTCTGCTGGGTAAGCTGGGATTGCAGCAAAGACATACGCGGGACTCTCCCCTTGTCAGACGCCAGCCGCAAGCACAAACTCCCTCTTTTGATGTTCAAAGCCAGATACAGACTATCACAGCCACCTCAGTATTCGGTATTTATATTCCTTACGTATCACCTTAGTGTGGGACCTCGCTCTCTCTCTCTCTCTCTCTCTCTCTCTCTCTCTCTCTCTCTCTCTCTCTCTCTCTCTCTCTCTCTCCTTGCCAGCGATACAGTTCCGGCTTTAGGGGATCCATACTTCAGAATTCTCTTTAATCTTTTCTCTTTCAAAGAAGCTTTGGCCCGTTTAGTCAGGCCTTCCGTGTTGACTTTGGGTCCAACGTTTGGATGAGTTACGATTCGGGATACTTGACTTTTCGAATTCCATTCGAGGAAACGTTTTTTTTTTTTAGATAAGGCAGGTTTTTTTATAAACGTGCCGGAATGTCAAGTAAATGTTCGTAGATATGACATGTTTTTTAAAGTGCCAGTGCCAATAAAACGTTTTTAGATAGTGCCGTTTTTTCTCTAAACGTGCTGAAGTGTCAAGTAAACGTTTTAGATATGGCATGCTTTTTTTAATGCGCGGAGTGTCAAGAAAACGTTTTAGGTACGTTACGTTTTTTAAACTTGCCAGTATGTCAGGAAAACTTTTTAGAAATGGAACTTTTTTCTAAACGTGCCGGTGTGTCAAGAAAACGTTTAAAATAGGGCATGTTTTCATAAACGTGGATGAGTGTCAAGAAGACGTTTTAGATATGGCGCATTTTTTTCTAAACGTGCTGGAGTTTCAAGAAAACGTTTTAGATAGGGCATTTTTTTCTCTAAACATTCCTGAGTGTCAAAAAAACGTTTTAGATAGAGCACGGTTTTCTCTAAACGTGCCGGAGTGTCAAGAAAACATTTTAGATATGGCACGTTTTCTTCTAAAGGTGCTGGAGTATCAAGAAAACGTTTAGATTGGGCACGTTTTTTTAAAGTACTGCAGAGTCTGGTAAATAATTTGGTAGTTCGTAAAGTGCCAGATGTTTATGGCAAACTATTTTTAAAATCTTGATTTTCAATTTTCCGTAAATGAAAACTATTGTGACTGATTGTCTGTCCGTCCTTGCTTTTTCTGTCCGCCCTCAGATCTTGAAAACCACTAAGACTAGAGGGCTGCAAATTGGTATGTTGATCATCCACCCTCCAACCATCAAACATACCAAATTGCAGCCCTCTAGCCTCAGTGTTTTTTTTTATTTTATTTAAGGTTAAAGTTAGCCATAATCGTACTTCTGGCACCGCTATAGGTACCAACAACGCAGGCCACCACCGGACCGTGGCTGAGTTTCATGGGCCGCGGCTGAAAGTTTCATACAGCATTATACGTCTTGCAGAAAACTCGATTGCGCCGAAGAAACTTCGGCGCACTTTTTCACTTGTTTAATATTGGTATTTTTATTTACGAAACTGGAGACAAATACGGTTGAAACATAAAAGATTCACTAATGCATTTACGATGAACCTCAAAGTTTGTCTTCGTGTAAATAAAATAATAACATTAAGTAATATTGTATAAAGTGTTCAATAAATAATGAGATGCTAATAATTAAAATCAAATAAAAGCTAGACAAAAAATATTTAAAAATATGCTTTTCATATACTCATCATAATTTCATATACATCGCTCTCACAGAAAAAAATTTTATGAACTCAAGAATACTTCAACAAACTGTCGACAGGTACTTGACGAAATTACAAAAGAATTGTAATTATTTGCATCCTTAGACAGATTTCATTGTTTACGAGAACTTGAGAGAGAGAGAGAGAGAGAGAGAGAGAGAGAGAGAGAGAGAGAGAGAGAGAGAGAGAGAGAGAGAGAGTAAATACCATGCTTCCGAGGTCCACTGTCTTTAATTTAGTGTTTCTTTAATGTAAATAAAACACCTTTGTTATTTGGGAGACGAGGACCCATGTGACTCTTTGCTCAAACAATATAAGGTAAAGACACGTACGCCATGTGTTTATATGGTTGTTTACATTTCAAATATGCTAAGTTATATATTTATCAAACAATTACTCCCCGATGGGAAAACACAAATCGAATTAGGTTACCAGATTTAAATCTAGATTTGACGTGCTTGGGGAATTTATATTGTAATAATCTGTTAAATATATATGTATATATGTATATGTATATATATACATACATATATATATATATATATATATATATATATATATATATATATATATATATATATATATATATATATATATATATACTGTATATATATATATATATTGAAAATCATCAGACTCAAAACTATATTTTTTTACTTATAAAAAATGTATTATATAAGTTTATTTCATTATATCTTTTAATAGGTAACCTTACGGTTTCCATAGAGTATAACGGAAAGATGTTATAATATTTATAAATAGAGATAGTTTAAATGCATAAAATTTAAAATAGCAGAAACAGAGACAACGAATTAAATTATATAAACATTTGATTAGAGAGTTCCTTTACCAAAGTGTAATTCCGTTGCCTTTGAAATTTAGCATTCAAAGTAAAACGTAAGACGAATGTGATGACATGTATTTAAGTAATATTATACTGACTATATATAATTCTTTCCTGAAAGGAATATGAAAGATTTTCCAAGCCATTTTAAATAGAGAAGCATCATGCCCATTCAATAGATTTTATTCGCCTTTATCTTTGCAGTATTTACGGGCGTTATCTCACACAAAGAAATTCTAATAAATAAATTTAACACATTATTTTGTGGCCTTTCTCATGAACCCTTTTCTCATTAACAACTCTCGAGTGATTATGCTGTAATACTTTCGAAAATTCATGCAGTAAATATTTATGTCATTAGCAAAACATTTTAGAAAACGGTCGAGTAAGGAAATTAGGAATTTTCGAAAAAACTTAATTATAACTTGATTTACCCATTATTTACAAACGTAATTAGCTCAGTTTATCATAGTGGTTTGAAATTCAGAGGAATTTGCACTTTCCATCGGCAATTATTAATATTAATGATGGTGTGTGATACAGAAACTTGATTTGCACAAATTACCTGGAAGGTTAGAAAGATATATATATATATATATATATATATATATATATATATATATATATATATATATATATATATATATATATATATATATATATATATATATATATATGTATATATATATATATATATATATATATATATATATATATATATATATATATATATATATATATATATACATACATACATACATATATACACATATATATATATAATTCATGGCAATATACTCCCTCTAATATCTATTCCTTTTCTTTGAAACATTTAAGATAAAATTAAAGCCATTCATTCCTTTACACATTCGAAAAATAAACGCCAAAATTACCTTCAAAATAATACGTAACTCGCTATAAAAGATGATGAGAGTTCACAACGTAATGATGATGAAAAGCACTAATTTTACTTATTTTACTCGTTTTTGCTACAAATGATTCAGCCACCATATAAAAAACCAAAATCAAAACACTAAATCTACATTACCTGAACACACTATTTCTCTATCCAAAAACCCATCGCTTCACGCATAAACAAACAGTTTCTGAGTAAGGATACCTCAGGTCACATTTCATGCAGATGCATATAAGACGGAAGCGAAGGGAAGGAAAATAGGAAGAAGATTATATCTGGGGTCTCTGAGAAGACAAAAAAAAAAAAAAAGAAGTGGGTTCGGTTCTGTCTTCAGGAAATTTGCAAAAGGGGAGACGGTGAGAATGTAACGTGAGAAGGGAAAGGCGTCTTGATGAAAATGATGATGGTGTTGCCTTGGGGT
>NC_089754.1:28562383-28564883 GCF_040412425.1 Macrobrachium rosenbergii | reverse complement strand
AGAGAGAGAGAGAGAGAGAGAGAGAGAGAGAGAGAGAGAGAGAGAGAGAGAGAGAACTGTCAACCTGAATCTTTGATGGGTCCCGTGTTTTTTGTTAGAAGGGCTACATACCTCCATATCCTCAACTTACATTTCTGTTATAAGGAATGTCAAAACTCTAGGGTCTATGGAACAAGTACATCCATCCCACAAGGGGATACTCTGAATACAAGATCACGAGTCATCACACCGAAATCTGCCAGTGTCGTAGACGAGGAATAATAGGGAAAAGGCCTACTTGGTGCAAAATTTGAGGATATTAGAATTTTAAAATACGTAAGGGCAATAAAAGAGTAATTTGGAATTTCTGTCCAACTCGTTTTGCACCAAATTGTGTAATGTCTCAGTGTTTTTCGGATAGTTTTATTTATGTTATAGATAGGTAAATATGGAAATTCTGTCCAATTCGTTTTGTAAATATGTGTGCGGTCGTAATGCTTGTCTCTGACAGCTTTATTTTACAGTAAGAAAGGAGCATCTTAAACTTTTATAAACATGAAAAAATACACGATAATTCTACTAATTTAAGGGGGGGGAGGTTATCAAGGTTATACGTTACAAAATGCATATCACTAATTGTTTTATTTCATAGTTAAAACGCGACATCTAAAACCATTATAGATAGGTAAAATCGTATAATAACACCTGCTCTTTATATATAGAAACTTTTGTCATATTTCCATACCATTTACCACCCTACAAACAGGAAAAATGAATAATAACACCTGCTCATTGGGATCTAGGAAGCTACCTAAGGCAGACTTCACAGAGAAAATAATGCAACACTTTAAACTTTTATTAGATTTTATATATAAGGACTTTTGTCATATTTTCATCCCATTTACCACCCTACAAATAGGTAAAAAATGAATAATAATAAAAAATGAATAATAATGCCTGCTTATTGGGATCTACGAAGCTACACAAGGCAGATTTCACAGAGAAAATGACTCAGCACTTTGAATTTTATCAGATTTTTATGCATAAGGACGTGCGTCACATTTTCATACATTTACAACCCTGGAAAACCCTCTGCTTTCGTATACTTTCATGAAAGACCTCGTTAGCCTCCCGGCGACTATTCGGTACATAATCCTTCACGAAACTTGGCGCCTTCATTAGGCACTTATATTTACGCGAATGTGAAGTGACATGAGAGAGAGAGAGAGAGAGAGAGAGAGAGAGAGAGAGAGAGAGAGAGAGAGAGAGAGAGAGAGAGAGAGAGAGTCAATTAAGAGGAGTATTGACTTGCTGAAGCGAAGTTCCTTTTGACGAATCACGCAAAAAAAAGAAAAGAAAAATGAAGAGTTTTGGGCCAAAGTCTTCGCTGATTAGACGCAAGAGGGACAAGTGAAATTCTTCCACAGATTTATGAAGATATGATGCCAGAGATTTTTATTTTTAGGATAAGGTAAAAATGACAAGCAGTGCCAAATTTAAGCTGAAAATTTTTGAAACTATTTTCTAGCACGTGTAAGAATGTCTAAGGAATTAAAGTCTGTGTGAAGAAAATGCTAAAATATGCATGTATAAACACATGTGGGGAAACTAAGAGAGAGAGAGAGAGAGAGAGAGAGAGAGAGAGAGAGAGAGAGAGAGAGAGAGAGAGAGAGAGAGAGAGAGAGAGAGAGAATTATTTTACTGTGATTACTGAGGGAATAATATTACGGTATTTTTCCGTATTTGAACACATATATTGATGACTTTGCTTTTTGAACATATTTTCTGCCTAATTTATTATTATTATTATTATTATTATTATTATTATTTATTATTATTATTATTATTATTATTATTATTATTATTATTGATTCTTGTCTCAGACTCTGAACTCCCAGTGTACGAAAACAAAAGCTCTTGAAGATTGATATCCACTAAATATTCTCCAATGCTAAAGGCCATTCATAAGTCAGATATGTTGTAACATTGACAACTTATTATGTTTATTTTAAAAAGTTACAGTCAGTATTTCCCCGTATGTGTTGAGACTTCATTTTTCACCCCCTAGACAATCACCTATGATTTCCTGTTACTCTATAAAAAATGTAAAATCTGGCTTCAGTTACTCTTATGTTTTTCTTTATTCGTGTTTCCCTATCTCTCATTTATTTGACTGGACGTTCATCTTTTTCTTCTTAATCTGAATTTGATTAAACAGGGATATTCCGTTTCATTGTTTTGGTGATCGGAAGATTCCACAGCTGCGCTAGGCAAAGTATTCCAAATTGCAGCTATAGCCAAGATAAAACTCCTAGCAAACTGAGTGGTATTAAACTTGATACTAGAAAATCTCCCAAACGCGCAAAGATTAAACGGCTTCTGAGGTTATAAAAGAACATTCATACTCTTTCTTTGCTGGGGAAATGTAAAGAACATTGTCTACTCTGAAACCAGGAAACGTCTCAGAAACTGACTTCATCAACTCACGACAAATTTGTTAAGATTTTTTCCCACCAGGGCT
>NC_089754.1:28542383-28554883 GCF_040412425.1 Macrobrachium rosenbergii | reverse complement strand
AGTATATATATATATACATATATATACTGTATATATATAAACATATATATATATATATATATATATATATATATATATATATATATATATATATATATATATATATATATATATATATATATATATATATATTACCTAATTCACTTTCATTTTATCACTAATAAATATAACAGAGGAGATTATCAGTCACTGTGAAAATACTAATAATAAGATTAAATTTATAAAAACACATTTAAATTGTACAATAATATCTTATAAATATCCCTTCAAAATGATAACTTTATCATCGTCTCTATATATATATATATATATATATATATATATATATATATATATATATATATATATATATATATATATATATATATATATATATATATATATATATATTTTTACATAATTCAATGTCATTTTATCACTAATAAATATAACATGGGAGATTATCAGTCACTATTAAAATGTTAATAATAAGATTAAATTTATCAAAAACACATTTGAAATGTACAATAATATTTTATAAATATTCCTTCAAAAATGACAACTTTATTATCGTCTCTACAATATACATAAATACACGAATTACTCCAACACGTATTCGTTTGCGGAAATTATCAAAACAATACAACCGGCGAGCTTATGACAGGACGCAATTCGCATTTCACACTTTGTTATTCAACTTCAATATTCATCTCCAATATTCATCTGTAACGTTTATCCGTAACATTCGTCTGTAATATTCATCTGTAATATTCGCTCTAGATAACATGGGATTCGGAGTTCATTTTGTGATTATTTGAAGCAATAAACGTAGACGGTGTTGGAACGCAGATGAATGAATATTTGGTGAAAATGATTTTCCGTTTTATAGATAAGTCTTACGTGAATGTGGGGCGATTTGCAATAAAGATGGAAGATAGAATGTGTATGTGTGTATGTGTTTGTGTGTGAGAGAGAGAGAGAGAGAGAGAGAGAGAGAGAGAGAGAGAGAGAGAGAGAGAGAGAGTTTATTCAAACTGTTATGGAAATATGAATTTCTTAACCAGTATAGTTACGTAAACATTATTGCAATTTCTGCGTTCCCTCCCTGTATTCTCTCTCTCTCTCTCTCTCTCTCTCTCTCTCTCTCTCTCTCTCTCTCTCTCTCTCTCTTTTGTAGTAACGAGTACATCATTGCACTCTCTCTCTCTCTCTCTCTCTCTCTCTCTCTCTCTCTCTCTCTCTCTCTCTCTCTCTCTTTTGTGTAGTAACGAGTACATCATTGCACTTTTGTGTAGTAACGAGTACATCATTGCACTCTCTCTCTCTCTCTCTCTCTCTCTCTCTCTCTCTCTCTCTCTCTCTCTCTCTCGTGTAGTAACGAGCACGTCACCTCTCTCTCTCTTTCTCGTATCGTCAAGATGTTGAACCTGGGACGGATGTTATCCTTGTGAGTCACAAGGAGTGGATCGTTGCCTGTAACGGTGAGAGAGAGAAAAAGTGAGAGACAGGAATCTTTATCTCTCTATGCTTGAAGATAATACCAAGCAACAGGATGAAATCTTTTAATAGATACTAATAAATTGTTAGTCTCATTGGAATAGGGGCCCCAAACAAAGTGCATGAAATAATATAAAATGTAATTTTATCGATAGTATCAAACCTTTCCCCTGGTATACTTTCTGTTTTTATATGACTCGACAGCCGGGTTCTATTTGCAAAAAGTTAAGGATTAAACCAACTTCATTTCCCTATCATTGTTACGATCAGTTAGCAGGAACTTTATCTAAAAACGCTACACAATTTTCAGAAAGAATTTTCGTGCTATTAGCTCACTAAAAATAACTAAAAACATGAATTAAACTAAACTTGCAAAAACTTAAGGGTAAAACAACTGTCATTATCTCGAATTACTAAGCAAGAACTTTAGCTAAAAAGGACATAAAACGAGTAAAAAGACTTATGACCATATTAGCTCAATAACAATATCTAAAACTGTAAATTAAACTAAAATGAAAGAGTTCCCAATCAAGAACTTCATAAACTTAGAGTTCCCAAAGCAAGAACTTCATGGAACAAGGACATAAAATTCTTAAAAAGACCCATGGCCCTATTAGGTTAATAAGAATATCTAAGAAAAAGGAAATTAAACTAAACCTAAACATTTTAAAGTCCCTTCTCTTCTTTCAGAAATTGACTGTGTACTTCCAACAGCACATTTGTAAGAAACCTTTCCTGTAGGGACCCTTTCTCATAGAATATTCAGGTCACCAAATTCACTTTATGGCCCACCCCTCTTCCTCCCAAATTTCTCTCACTCTCTATTTCTCTGCTTAAGCTAGGATATTCTTTCTGTGTCACAAAGGCGAGGTGATCTCAGGCCTCTACAAATTCCTCTACGTAGATAGGCTTATTCGCTTGAACCTAAAAACATGATTCCAAGAATTCGGTATTTCACAGAAGTGTACTTTTTACGTAACCCCTAAATAATTATCTGCTTTTGCAAAAAGTGTTTGACATGTAATTATATGTGTATATATATATATATGTATATATATATATATATATATATATATATATATATATATATATATATATATATATATATATATATATATATGTGTGTGTGTGTGTGTGTGTGTGTGTATGTGTGTGTGTGTGTATATATATATATATATATATATATATATATATATATATATATATATATATATATATATATATATATATATATATATATATATATATCTAATATATATGTATATATGTTCCTTTATTGGTAATTAAACTGTTTTTCTTTAATATTTTCCTTGAAACATTTTGTTTCTTGACTGGATAACGTCAGCTGTTTGATCTTGCACTCCAGCAATTCAAGTAAATTCATTAACTAACTTTGAAACTCATACAATGATTCTTTACTCTATTCCCAAGAGTTCGTCAATGATCAGCTTAAAAATAATAACACTGTATATTGCACAACAAACACAAATGAAAAATAACTTCTGTATATTGCACCTATTTTTCTGTAACTTCTACACTAGGATTACTACGGGGAATAGCTTGGATTGCTCCAAGTTGAATGAAGGAAGTCCTACAAACGATCAGTTTTCTGCTCATGTGCGAACAGGACATTTACTCACTGTAGCATCTGTAAATCCATTCATTACAAAATTTGAAAAAGTTTGATAGTAAACTGACAGATAAGAGTAAACACAGGGTTAGGATGTCGATGGCAGAGAGAGAGAGAGAGAGAGAGAGAGACTGACTAGGCTTGATGCGGAAAGGAAGGGGGAAAAGAAGAAGAAGAAGAAGAAGAAGAAGAAGAAGAAGAAGAAGAAGAAGAAGAGAGAGAGAGAGAGAGAGAGAGAGAGAGAGAGAGAGAGAGAGAGACTGACTAAGCTTGATGCAGGATGGAAGAAGAGAGTTAAAAGGAGTTACAAGGATCAGGAAGTCTCAAAGACTTATTAGTCCACCCGAGGAGACACCATGTGCTCACTTATCTCTAGGAGCAGGCTTTACTGTTCATTCACAGTATTCTGATAATTTTGTCTAGCTTTCTTTTAAACTCTTCCACACTGTTGCTGTTGACAACTTCTGGTGGCAGTTTATTCCATGTGTCACATATCTTGTATGTGAAGAAGTTCCCACAATGGGATGTGTTGCATCTCTTCAGTTCTAGTTTCCATCCATTATTTCTTGTCTGGTTTTCGTTTAATGTGAAGTGGTTACTGTCTACTTTTGTTATGCCTTTCAGTATTTTGAATGTTTCTGTGAGTTGTCCTGGGATCGTCGTGTTTCTAAGCCATACATGTTCAGGCTCTCTAGTCGTCTTTGGTAACCTATTTGCCTGATGGATGGAATTAACTTTGTAGCTCTTGCTTGTACCCCCTCTAATCTATTTTTATCCTTTCTTGGTGTTGGTGGCCAACACTGTACTGCATATTCAAGATGAGATCTAACTATGGATGTGTAGAGCTGCAGCGCCGTTTCCTTGTTTCTGTATTTGAACTGCCTCTTTATGTATCCCACTAATCTCTGTGCCTTATTTTCAGCTTTTATGCACCTTTTGTGGATTTTAAGTCCTTGGTAATAATGGCTCCAAGGTCCTCTTCTTGTTCTACATTATTTATGTCATTCCCAAGCAGCATATAGTTGGCATGAGGGCTGTTTGTTCCTATTTGTAACACTTTACAATTATCCAAGTTAAAAGGCATTTGCCATCTTTTCGACTACTCTCCAATTTCATTAGATAATTTCTTAAATTTCCCACTGTATCTGGGTCTGCTGCATTTACACCTAGTTTGGTGTCATCTGCAAATTTGGCCATCCTGCTAGTTAAGCCTGCATCAATGTCATTAATATAAAACAAAGACAAGAGTGGACCAAGGACAGAAACCTGAGGAACTCCGCTTGTCACATCTGCCCATCCTGGTTCTTCACCGTTTGTTACGACTCTGTTTTCTATTAGTTAGCCAGTCTTCAATCCAGTCTGCTATTTCTCCTACAATTCCTAAAGCTCTAACTTTTATCATTAGTTTCTTGTGTGGAACTTTGTCAAAGGCCTTTTGGAAATCTAGGTAGGTATATCTGTTACTCTACCACTGTCGTAAATACCAAGCATGTTATGGAAAAACTCCAAGAGGTTTGATATGCAGGATCTGTTTTTTCTGAAGCCGCGTTGACTGTTTAACAACAGGTTGTTTCTATCAGTGTGATCCACAACTTGATCTGCAATTATGGACTCAAAATCTTACAAGAGACTGACGTTAGATAGATTGGTCTATAATTTCCCGGCTCTTCTCTTGGACCTTTTTGTAAACTGGGGGCACATTACCTAGTTTCCATCCGTTTGGTGCCTTTCGTTGTTCTGCAGTTTTTCTGTAGAGCTTATATAGGTGAGGACCTGTCTCCTCCTTTAACTCTGTAATTTCTCTTGGATGAATCCCATCTGGGCCAGGAGATTTAAATTTGTTCAGTTTTTCTATTTTGTTTTTAACGTCTTCCTCTGTAAATATTATTTTGTCAAGCGGTTCTGCCCCTTCATATTTAAAAGCTGGTTCAGAGATTGAGGTAGCGTCTTCAGTTGTGAAAACACCAGTAAAAGTTTATTCAGTAACTCCGCTTTTTCCAAGTGTGAGTACTTCACTAGGTTTCCTCTATTTTCCGTCATTTGGGACCAGATGCTATTTTTTTATTGGAAACAATACTATTAACATACGTTAAAGAATTCTTTTGGGTTTTCCACAGTTTTAAATTGATGCAACTCTCTTATCCTCCTTTGTCTTTGCATTTCTTACTAATTTGTCCACCATTCTACAAGTTCTTTATGCCTGCTTGCTTCTTCCATTGTTGACATCTGGAATCATTGATTTGTGCAAAATGTCTCTTTCTCTTATTTTATTTTTAATTTCTCTGTTGAACCACTTAGGCTGAGGTTGCCGTTTGTTAGTATTTGCTTTAATGGTGGAAACATCTGGAGCAATTCTGTGTATTCTTCTAGAAAGGCTTCCCAAAAGTTATATATGTCATTTGGTTTTTAGGTCTCCCGGACGGTAGTCTAATTTTTATACCATCTTCTTTTCTTTTTCATGGCGAATATTAATATGAAATGTAATAATTTAATGGTCGCTTTTGCCAGTAAATCTTGAAACTTTTAATGAAAGGTCAGAGAGAGAGAGAGAGAGAGAGAGAGAGACGAGAGAGAGAGAGAGAGAGAGAGAGAGAAGGAGGACAGGCAAAGAGAGTGTTTTCAGGAAATTCTGCCAAATGATATACGCGCCCCAACCGACCGGACATCAGGAAATATTTTTAATTCCTACCACATTCCCTCATTTTGTGTTTTCATTAAGATAGTCTCGTTTCCGAGATTTTAGCTTTGGTGGTGCAAAGACATTCATTTTCATCGTAGTTGGCTGTTTCTCTTCAATCTTTCTTTCTTGTTTTTGTTTCACTTTGCTTTTTGTTTTCTTGACCAGCTTTTTATTTTTGAAAACCTTACATGCATTTTGCAGTTTTGGAAATGCTTCTAAGATTTATCTCTCTCTCTCTTGCTCTTTACAGTTTCTCTCTCTCTCTCTCTCTCTCTCTCTTTTCTCTCTCTCTCTCTCTCTCTCTCTCTCAAACAACTCCCCAAAAATGAATGTAATCGCCACCAAAATAATTCCGAATCTCGGAATCGCGAGACTATCTTTCAGTTTGTAAACACAAAATGAGGGAATATGGTAGGAATTACCATAATACTTATCGTGAGTCCGGTCGGTTGGGGAGCGTATATCATTTGGCATTTCCTGAAAAACTGTTTCTCTCTCTCATCTTATCTCTGTCTCTCTCTCTCTCTCTCTCTCTTTAATATCTCTTGTTAATTACGTCTTCCATTTTATATCCTAATCTTTTTCTGATTACATGTTAATTTTATCTATTTTCTCTCTCTCAGTCTCATCTTCTCTCCTTACTTCTTCTTCTTGACTATCTTCTTCTTCTTCTTCTTCTTCCTTCATCTTCTTCTTCTTCTTCTTCTTCTTCCCTAGAATAAAATTTTCTGACCACATTTTCTGTTCCATTCACTCAATCACTTATGAGCAAACCAGTGACTGATTAAAAGGACTCTCTCTCTCTCTCTCTCCTCTCTCTCTTCTCTCTCTCTCTCTCTCTCTCTGTCTTCTCTCCTCTCTATTTGTGATTATACGGTTACGTATATTTAATTAACGCTCTAAAGTAATAACCTTTGCTCAGAATTAACATCGGGGAAAGATGGGAATGAGTGTATATACTGTATATATATATATATATATATATATATATAATATATATATATATATATATATATATATATATATATATATATATATATATATATATATCTATATTTCTAATATCAAAATCTTGTTATAATACAAAACTTATCAATTAGATTTTTTTGTAAAATGTATTTTTAAGAGTGAGAAATTAATGTATGTTCCGTTTGGTCGTATAACGTCTTGCATCATTTTCCTCAGCTCTTAAGAATTATTAATATATATAATCAATATTTATTCATTAATTTTAGGATTTTTTTGAGATGTAAGACCTCAAGGAACTAATTAAAACCTGTTGTGCTATCCATATACTATCTGATATTATACTACTATGATTAATATTTCCCCTCAAAACACACACACACACACACACACAACACACAATATACTAATATATATATATATATATATATATATATATATATATATATATATATATAATATATATATATATTTGTATGCCATATATATAGATATACTGTAGATACAGGTACATGTATATATATGTATATATATATATATATATATATATATATATATATATATATATATATATTGAGTATGATATATGTATATAGATATAGTTACAGATCTATCTATCTATCTATCTGTCTATCTATCTATTATTATACAGTTGGAATATATATATATATATATATATATATATATATATATATATATATATATATATATATATATATATAGATAAAGTATATATACATATATATGTATGTATATATTTATGTATGTGTGTATGTACGTATGTATGTATTTATATGTCTGCTATCAGGAGTTTCAATTATAACTAAACTGACCCAAAGCACGAGGCACATACAAATAAAATTAAAGCTTGCTTCGCCCAGGATTCGCAAAATTAATAAGCACACTGCTGTGTACCCAGGCATATATCATGGCCAATTTTGCCTAACCTGAAGCTAAATGAACATATGTTTAATATAATGAAGCTAGTCACAGGAAGCCACTTGTTATTTATGGCGTACGTAAAGGATTTATTATTGAATAAATTAGAAGAGCTGAAATAACAAGTTTTAGTGAATAAATCCGTATGGTGGTAACCAGATGATATTGTTAGAGAAAATATAAGTTGGGTTGATTCCTTGAATTATCAACTGATTACGAGTTTTTTTTTTTTTTTGAGTTTGTAGTAAGATGACAGTTCCCAAAGGAATTCAGTATTTTTCTGACCATAGTAACCTTTTGAAATTCAACCCTCATTCACTTGTATAAGCAGACCGCCAGAATATTGTGAATATTATTTTAGATGCAGTTTTATTATTTAGATATTTTCATAGCCAAATTCAGCTACATAATTTCCACTTTTTAAGCATTCTCTTTTTTGGTTTTCTATAAAAGAAAACTATTGAGATGGCTGTATCTGTCTGCCCGCATTTTTTCTGACTGTTTCTGTCCTCAGTTTTTCTGTCGGCCCTCAGATTTCAAAAACTACCGATGCTAGAGGGCTGCAAATTGGTATGTTGATCATCCACCCTCCAATCATCAAACATACCAAATTGTAGCCCTCTAGCCTCAGTAGTTTTTATTGTATTTAAGGTTAAGGTTAGCCATGATCGTGCGTCTGGCAACGCTGTAGGACAGGCCACCACCGGATCGTGGCTGAAACATGGGCCGCGGTTCATACAGCATTATACGCTGTGCAGAAAACTCGATTGTGCCGAAGAAACTTTGGCGCACATAATACATATTTCTTTTTTGTTTAGCCTGCAATTTACGATTATCATCATCAGAAGGAGGTAGACCCTATTTTAAATATGACATGATAAATGGGATGGCTGCATCATAGGAGTTAATTTTATATTGAGTCTCCCTAATTTTCCCTATAATTCTTTACCAATACTAAGTTCCTCGTTGGGTGAGTCGTTAGAGTTGTCGGCTAGCACTCTGCTAGGCCCGAGTTCGCGTCTCCGGCCGGCCAGTGAAGAATTAGAGGAATTTATTTCTGGTGATAGAAATTAATTTGTCGGTGTAATGTGTCTCGGATTCCACAATAAGCCGCAGGTCCCGTCGCTAAGTAACCAATTGGTTCTTAGCCACGTAAAATAAATCTAATTCTTCGGGCCAGCCTTAGGAGAGCTGTTATTCAGCTCAGTTGTCTGGTTAAACTTAGGTATACTTAAGTTTTTTACCAATACTGTATTAACGTAGAAGAGAAAGGAATTTTATATAAAACTAAGGAAACTCAAGATGGATTACAGGCAGTAAAGCATTGAAGAAGGAATTACTGAACGAAATATCAGGCTAAATTAATAATAAAAACTAAAAATAAAAAAAAAAATAACTGGAAGATCCCTAAAGATTCGAGTTCAACTTTTTAACAGAATTCGAAAAATTAGATCAGTAAGATGTCGGAAGTTGATGTCAAAAGTCATTCTGACTCATATTTATGCAGTTACTTTCTTCGTTTAATCAACAATTATTATTATTATTATTATTATTATTATTATTATTATTATTATTATTATTATTATTATTATTATTATTATTATTATTATTATTATTTAAACAGCCCTGCGTGTATATTTATCATATTATTATTATTATTATTATTATTATTATTATTATTATTATTATTATTATTATTATTATTATTATTATTATCCCTACTGAATATTTATAACCCTCGGAAAAATTTTCAAGACACTATGAACCGAACAGAAGTTATCACGTTCATCAGAAGTGTTATAGCTCTTGCTCTTTTCTTCGGCTTATTAATAGACTCTTATTAACAGACTCTTATCAACAGACTCTCTTAATTAGGCCAAGAGTCTTATGTAAGTCATAGAGACTCATAATGAAAATTAATGTTGTCCGCAAAAATCATCAACGTAGGTTTGTTTATTCATCAGATACTTATGAGCTAGTATGTGAAACGAAAAATACTGGTCAGTTGATGAAGATAAGGCATGGTTTTCTTGAGAGAGAGAGAGAGAGAGAGAGAGAGAGAGAGAGAGAGAGAGAGAGAGAGAGAGAGAGAGAGAGAGCAGGATCTTCTCTCTGCAGAAATGAAGAAATGAGGTGTCACTTGATTTCCATAAGGCACGGCTTGCATTCACGAGAGAGAGAGAGAGAGAGAGAGAGAGAGAGAGAGAGAGAGAGAGAGAGAGAGAGAGAGAGAGAGAATGTAGTGTCTTCTCTGATGCAGTTAGTTATTCTATGAGTTGATTTATTGGTTGTTTGTTATCAAATAAAAACAGTTTTTTACCTATTTTGTTGAACCAAAATTAATTTAGAACCCGGTTAAATTAATTTAAAATATTACAAGTAATGCAATTGTAATTGAATTAATTCATCTTTATCATATGTCCTGACAATTACATTTAGTAAAAGTCTTGATATTTATCATACGAAGTAAACATCCAACCTATAGAGAATGTCTATTAATTCACTTTGAGCAAGTCTGCAGTAGTTTGTGATCTAGGCTGCATTCACCTAAGTCAGAAAGTCTTAAAAATCATTAAATAAGAAGGAATATCAACTTTTGTTTACAAGAAAGCCTGGAATCTAATTATGCCGTATAAAACTAAGTCAACAGAATATCATTTATAATGCTTTCACTTATTTTCTTCTTGTTTTCATTTGATTTAGTCCATTTACAAGAAAGTATGGTATCTAATTCTACTGTTTAAAACATTGAAAATAGTTAAAATGCTTTTAAATATGTTTGGCCAACTTCGAAAAACCTTTGGATGATATAAATAGTGAAGCTAAGTAAACAGAATATGAAATATAATATTTTCAGTTACATTCTTCGTATTTTCTTTTCATTTAGGCCATTTACAAGAAACCCTGGAATCTAATTCTGCGGTTTAAAACATGGAAAAAAAAGTGCGTTTACCTAATTTCGAAATCCAAGTTAACAAAATATTATGTATCATATTTTGACTCATATTCATCTTATTTTTATTTCACTCAATGTTACCTTCTAAGCTTAACTGTGGATGATCTAAGAAAAATACCAACTTCCTCAGTAATCTTATTTCATTAAATTCAGTATTACCTTCCTTGCTTATTAACAGAATAGCATATATAATATTTTCATTATTTTCGCTTTATTCAGTATTACCTTCTAAGCTTAACTACACGGCTTAGTAGATGGTCTAAGAAGATTACCAACTTCCCCATAATCTTATTTTCATTAAATTCAGTATTACCTCTTTGCTTATTAACGAAATAGCATATATATATAACATTTTCATATATATATAACATTTTCACACATTCATTTTATTTTCATTTCATTCAGTATTACCTTCTAATGTTAACTGCACAACTCAGTGGATGGTCGAAGAAAATACCAACTTCTCCTGAATCTTATTTTCATTAACAAAATAGCATATATAATATTTCCACTCACATTCATCTTATTGTCAGTTCATTCAGTATTACCTTCTAAGCTTAACTGCACAGCTCAGTGGATGGTCTAAGAAAAATACCAACTTCTCCTGAATCTTATTTTCATTAACAAAATAGCATATATAATATTTCCACTCACATTCATCTTATTGTCAGTTCATTCAGTATTACCTTCTTTAAAGCTTAACTGCACAGCTCAGTGGATGGTCTAAGAAAAATACCAACTTCTCCTGAATCTTATTTTCATTAACAAAATAGCATATATAATATTTCCACTCACATTCATCTTATTGTCAGTTCATTCAGTATTACCTTCTAAGCTTAACTGCACAGCTCAGTGGATGGTCTAAGAAAAATACCAACTTCTCCTGAATCTTATTTTCATTAACAAAATAGCATATATAATATTTCCACTCACATTCATCTTATTGTCAGTTCATTCAGTATTACCTTCTAAGCTTAACTGCACAGCTCAGTGGATGGTCTAAGAAAAAATACCAACTTCTCCTGAATCTTATTTTCATTAACAAAATAGCATATATAATATTTCCACTTGTTTCATCTTATTGTCAGTTCATTCAGTATAACCTTCTAAATTAACTGCACAACTCAGTGGATGGTCGAAGAAAAATACCAACTTCTCCTGAATCTTATTTTCATTAACAAAATAGCATATATAATATTTCCATCACATTCATCTTATTGTCAGTTCATTCAGTATTACCTTCTAAGCTTAACTGCACAGCTCAGTGGATGGTCTAAGAAAAATACCAACTTCTCCTGAATCTTATTTTCATTAACAAAATAGCATATATAATATTTCCACTCACATTCATCTTATTGTCAGTTCATTCAGTATTACCTTCTAAGCTTAACTGCACAGCTCAGTGGATGGTCTAAGAAAAATACCAACTTCTCCTGAATCTTATTTTCATTAACAAAATAGCATATATAATATTTCCACTCACATTCATCTTATTGTCAGTTCATTCAGTATTACCTTCTAAGCTTAACTGCACAGCTCAGTGGATGGTCTAAGAAAAATACCAACTTCTCCTGAATCTTATTTTCATTAACAAAATAGCATATATAATATTTCCACTCACATTCATCTTATTGTCAGTTCATTCAGTATTACCTTCTAAGCTTAACTGCACAGCTCAGTGGATGGTCTAAGAAAAAAACCAACTTCTCCTGAATCTTATTTCATCATTAACAAAATAGCATATATAATATTTCCACTCACATTCATCTTATTGTCAGTTCATTTTCAGTATAACCTTCTAAGAAAGAACTGATTTTTCAATGTGGATGGTCGAAGAAAAATACCAACTTCTC
>NC_089754.1:28534883-28537383 GCF_040412425.1 Macrobrachium rosenbergii | reverse complement strand
TCTAGAACTTTTTTAACAGATTAAAACGAAGAGAAAACTAGATTCACTTAAGAAAAGAGGCGTTATATCCTGAAAAGTCAAGGCGCTATGCCCTGCAAAATTATTTAGAGGGATTTTGCTTGAAAAGGTACTCAAAACAAAAAACCAGATTAAAACGAAGAGAAAACTAGATTCAACTAAAATAAGAGAGGCCGCGTTGGTCAGGAGTCTATTGCGAAAGTTCGAGAGTAATTCTGAAATCCTGCCGTGTTCATGAGAATGTTAGGAAAAAAAAAATGTTTGCGTCACACTTGACCCAAATTGGCTATTATGAGAGAACTTATATTAGATGAAATGTGTGGGGGGAAGGTTGTTAGTGTGGATTAATATGGAGAGAGATATAATGGGAATGAATCGAAGGTCTTTGTTTTGCAACCTATTTCTATATATAACGATAGAAACTTGTGAAAGGTTGCAGTTCAGTGTTTACCGAGCAGTATACCAATATTCTTCTCCTACATAATCCTAACCCTTCCAAATTATAAACGCTTTTCATCATCCTGTTGATATCCTTTAACCCTTTGATTTCGGTTGTAACGTATACGACGCATTTAATAAACTGGCCCGGAACACTGTTGTGTCGTATACGAGCACCGGTAATTTCCTTTTATGTGAAGGACTGATGATTGAAATACTGGCCTCTTTTTCTTGATATGGTAACAGTCTGTCAGTTGCCATACAGTGAATTCATATAAATTCACGTGTTTCCTAAAATTCATTAGTCTTCATCAAGATGTCACAGGAGGACGGGTCAAGGGTACGACATCCTCGAGTTGACCGCCGGCAGATCGAGAGAAGAGCTCTCGACAAGGATAACTATTTTATAGACCTTCTCGACTCATTTTCTGGATATGAAAATGAATCGGATTTAGAAGGAAATGAAATGGATAATTATGGTCCTGGTACAAGAGACAGTGATGAAATATCAACCGACAGTGAAAATGACGAAAATCTGCCACCTACAAATGAAAGCCAAGGTGTCAAAAGAAGGCGGAGACAGCGAAGTGACCCAGGTGATGAGTGGGAGTGGGCTGCCAGCAATTTTCAGCCCAGAGATTTCATATTTGACAGCAGTGGCAGTGGCATTACGTCGAAATGTAATGTGAATGAAAATTCAAAGGAAGTAGACTATTTTTTTGAATTTTCGACAACGAATTTATGGGGCTGATTGCTGAAGAGACAAACCGTTATCAGAGATTCCTTGTTGATACGCTAGGAGATGCAGTGCCAAAGTATTTGCGAAAATTTGCTCAGGTTACTGTGGAGGAAATGATACGGTTCCTTTGTGTGATTATGATCATGTCGCATATAAGTAAACATCGCATCGTAGATTACTGGACTACGCTTGAGACATTCGAGACAAAAGGAGTGAGAAGGCTGATGGCAAGGGACAGATTTCTTCAAATTCTACGGGTTCTACATTTCGTTGATAATTCACAGGAAACAAGCCCAGATAATAAACTAAAAAAATTAAACCCGTGCTCGACAGTGTGCGTAGAAAATTCCGGGAAAAATTTCAACCTTTCCAGGATTTATGCATAGATGAAAGTTTAATGTTATGGAAGGGAAGGCTAAGTTTCAAGCAGTACATTCCAGATAAAAGAAGTCGATTTGGAGTGAAAATATTTGAACTTTGTGATGCCAAAACGGATTATATTGTCGATTTTATGATCTATACTGGAAAAGATACAGAGATATTGGTAGATGAGGATCTAGGGGTATCTGGTTCTGTGGTAAAACATTTATGGCCTCGCATCTCGGAAAACATCACATCCTGTATTTCGATAATTGGTATTGCAGCCCAAAACTGCTCAAGTATTTGGGCGACAACGAAACAGGAGCATGCGTGGAACAGTCCGGAAAAATAGGAAATTTATGCCTAAATTTCCTGATGTGAACAAATCTGAGATTTCGTCTCAAAACTGCAATGGAATATTAGGTTTAAAATGGCAGGATAACAGGACAGTGTATATGTTATCTTCAGTACATGAAAATATAATGGTAGACTGTGAAAAAGGTGTCGACCAGGAATTTGTGCAAAACCTGCATGCGTTGTTGACTATAATAAGAAAATGCGGATTGTGGACAAGAACGACATGCTTATTAGTTCTGTGAAGTGTATCCGTAAAACCACGAGATGGTACATAAAACTATTTTTCCGTCTGCTTGATATGATACTAGTAAACTGTCATCACTTGCATGGATTTGTTACTGGCAAGAAAGGGTCATATTTACAGTTTTCTAAGTCAGTCGTTCTGCAGTTGATTGAAAGGTACCCTCCAGCACCTAACAAGATAATTACCCGCACCGTAATAACGCAGCCAAGGCGGCTAACAGAAAGACACTTTCCTGATCCAGTTCCTCAACAGAAAAACAACTGCGACCTAGACTAAGATGTCGTGTGTGCTCGCATACATCCTGTAGGCCCAAGAAAGGCCAGCAGACATATTTCATGTGTAAA
>NC_089754.1:28524883-28529883 GCF_040412425.1 Macrobrachium rosenbergii | reverse complement strand
TTCAAGGCTGCCCTTAAGAGACTGGCCATCCTTGGAGGACTTTGGGCCTCATCCTTGAAGTTCTTGGGCCCTCTCCAGGCCTGCTTCCCCAGCCTGGCAGGATACCTGCCTTCTTCCGAGGAAGCAGCCTCTGGGTCGGACCCTTCCTTCAAGGCTGCCCTCAAGAGACTGGCCATCCTTGGAGGACTTTGGGCCTCATCCTTGAAGTTCTTGGGCCCTCTCCAGGCCTGCTTCCCCAGCCTGGCAGGATACCTGCCTTCCTCCGAGGAAGCAGCCTCTGGGTCAGACCCTTCCCTTCAAGGCTGCCCTCAAGAGACTGGCCAGCCTAGGAGGACTTTGGGCCTCATCCTTGAAGTTCTTGGGCCCTCTCCAGGCCTGCTTCCCCAGCCTGACAGGATACCTGCCTTCCTCCGAGGAAGCAGCCTCTGGTCGGACCCTTCCCCTTCAAGGCTGCCCTCAAAAGACTGGCAAGCCTTGTAGGCCTTTGGGGCCAATCCTTAAAGGGCTTGGGCCCTTTCCATGGGAAGGGTCAGACCCATAGGCTGCTTCCTTGGAGGAAGGAAGCGGCCTCTGGGTCGGACCCTTCCCTCACCAATACTCTTTGCTTTCTCTTACCCTACTTTTCAAAAACTGACACTTTCTGTCTCCGAAGGCTTCAGACGATTTGAAGCATCTCGGAGATTGTTCTGGACACTTTGAAGCTCGGCGCATGCGCGAATGGCATTTCTCTCGTCCTTCCAGGAGCCGGAGGACTGAAGGATTCCAAAATGTCTTCAAGGAAAATCTCGAAGGTTTTAGATCATTTCAACATCGCGATAACCATTACTTGGAGTTCTTTTTCTGGCACATAAACAGCTTCTTTGCTTTAAGGAGTCGTCTTCTATAAACTTATGAGATTCCCTCTTACTGACGATATTGATCATCCCTTCGATTCTTCCTTGCTTCTCCGAAAAGTAATTCTGTGAATCCAAAATCTTTGAAGTAGTTTCTAACACCTCAGGTTATCTACTTTATTCTTCGTCAGCATTCTTCAGTATACCTCCACGCCGATGTCGTCTCTTTTTGTTCCTTCTCTTTCTTATTTCGAGCGAAGAACTGCTCCAAGCGGTAATTTTGGGCATCCAAAATCCCCTCTCAATCAGCTTAGAAAACACCTCAAGTTCTCTACCTTTTATTTCGTATAAATTCTTCAGTTCCTCCGTTCCACTGTCTTCCTCTCTTCTTGATTATTTCCTTCCTTATTTCGAATGAAGAGCTTGCGTCCGTGAGTGACAATACGACTGTAGAGGTGCCGAATAATCGCAGAAGGCGGGAACCTCGACTTCATACTGCTCCGCGAAGTAGTCCATATTTTCAGCAGTAAACAATTACAGACTGAAGCTATCTGCCATTCTCGTGATGTACTTTTCCCTCTTGAAAATCTCTTTTAGTCGATCTGCTTCGTCATCCAGTTCATTTTAACCATAAACTTCGCCTTCTTTGCTCACATGCTGTCTCTGAAGGCTTCAAGACGTCTTCCTGGAGGATCCTGAGATGGCCACTGTAGTCCTTGGTGTCAGTGCACCTATTGAGTGATGGCGCTATACGCATGAGCGGAAGAATTCTAAAACGACTGCAGGAAAAACACGAAGATATTACGGCGCCAGGCGACAATGATTCTTTCTTGCAGCAGAAGGTATGAAATTTTCTTGAAAGCTTTATTGCCACGAAAACATCAATATTTAAAAAAAAAAAAAGAAATTAAAAATTTAGTGAAAAATCATCATCGTATCCTTTTCTCTCGTCGCCGGGAGAAATATATATATATATATATATATATATATATATATATATATATATATATATATATATATATATATATATATATATATATATATATATATATATATATATATATATATATATATATATATATATATATATATATATATATATATTTATATATATATATATATATATATATATATATATATATATATATATATATATATATATATATATATATATATATATATATATATATATATATATATATATATATATATATATATATACAGTATATATATATATTTTTATATATATATATATATATATATATATATTTATATATATATATATATATATATATATATATATATATATATATATATATATTTATATATATATATATATATATATATATATATATATATATATATATATATATATATATATATATATATATATATGTATATATACATACACATACATATATATATAAATATATACAGTATATATGTATATATATATATATATATATATATATATATTCATATATGTATATATATTATATACATGTATGCATATATATATATATATATATATATATATATATATATATATATATATATATATATATATATATATATATATATATATATACATATATATATATATATATATATATATATGTATATATATATATATATGTATATCTACATATATTTATATATCTATATATATGTATATATATACATATAGATAGATAGATAGATAGATAGATAGATAGATATCTCCTCCCGACGACGAGGGAAAAGGATGATGATGATGATGATTTTCACTACATTTACATTTATTTCTTTAAAAAAATGCTATTTTCGTGGCAATAAAGCTTTCTAGAAAATTTCACCCCGGGGAGGACAAGATCAACTTGGAAATTATTATTATAGATAGATACATATACATAAATATATGTATATATAAGTATATATACATATATTTTATATATATATATGTGTGTGTGTGTGTGTGTGTGTGTATACACTGGTTTGTGCGTCTGTGTGCGTTAATTTTTCCCAATAGTTAAAAATAAGGTGGTCTCAAGAATTTCTGTTTCCTGAAATGGTCATCACTAGCGCCCAGTAATCCAGTCAGCTTCAAGAGAAAAGTGACCTTTTTTGTTTTAACAAGGCTTCTCCATTGCCATTGATCACCTTATTAAGGGAGAGAGAGAGAGAGAGAGAGAGAGAGAGAGAGAGAGAGAGAGAGAGAGAGAGAGAGAGAGAGAGATGGCTAGCAAGGAATGATTAAGTTTTTTCGCATAGCAGAGTAAGTTATATATATATAGTTTTTTTATGGTACCAGCATCAAATTATAATAGTAGATTTTTGAAGGATACAGAGTAGTTTAAATCGCTTGTCTTATTTAAATAAAAATTCTTCTTCGGAAAAAGAAATAAGTTTTAGAGTCTTCAAGAACACTATTAAAGACGCACGGAAAACTTTTCCAATATTCCTGGAAAACCTGTCTACCATATACTTTGGAGGCTTGTATTTCAAGTCAATGGTCCCTGTATGCTTGTCCCGTATGAATTGGATTCATATTCTAAAAAAAAAAAAAATAATAGTAATAAAAAAATACTCATAGTAGCATGTGTCTTAAAATGAAGTAGCAAATCCACAGTTGTATATTTATCTTTAAATATATGTACATATACATAACTGTGGAATTGCTTCTCCAATAATAATAATAATAATAATAATAATAATAATAATAATAATAATAATAATAATAATAATAATAATAGTAATATTGAGATAATATTAAGCAAACTTTTTACTGATGAAGATGCAATTTTTAATAATTTTAGTAGGACATTTTTTAAACAACTTTTTAGAGCTGGCCGTGCTGGACACGACTTTGCCTTCAGTTTGTATAAACAAACTGAAGGGATGGCCATGGATCACCACTTGGTCCAATTTTTGCTAACATCTTCGTGTGCTCCTGGAGGAGCGCATAATAGAAGAATGTCCCATTAGGTTCCGCCTCTATTTTATCGAAGATATGTTGACGACACGTTCTCCTATTTCGTCATGAATGTCATGCAGAGTCCTTTCTGGAGTTCGTCATCCGACAACATCCAAACATAAGGTTCGCTATGGAGAAGGAGGTAAATAACAAACTCCCTTCCTTGATCTTATTATTTCCAGAGGTGACTCAGGTTTTTACACAGGTGTGTATAGAAAAATACATTTACTGGTTTGGGAATGAATTTTTATAGTTCGTGTTTCTTTCATTTGAAACTGAACTCTATTTTAACCCTCCTCCATAGGGCTTACACCCACTCGTCAAACTGGAAGAGTTTCCACGATGAGATATCCTTTTTAGTGAAATATTTCAATAATAATTGTTTTCCATCACGACTTTTTCAGATCCCTAAATAAACTGCTACTACAGAAAATGACTCAGGCAACACCTGAATCGACTGTGCCGAAACTAAAGATGTATGCAAGTTTCCCTTTCGTGCATGATGATACTTTTAGGAGAAAATGCACAGCCATTATTCAAAAGAGTTTTCCAGCTTTAAACCTGAAAATCATCCCGAAAAATCCCTTTACAATAGGGTCTCTGTTCAGAGTCAAAGACCGGCTCAGTCCTCTGTTTTCGTCCAGCGTTGTTTACAAGTACACTTGCCCGGGATGTGATCACGGGATATACATATGGGATGCACGAGGAGGCTGTTGAAGGTCCGCATAGATTCCCACAGGGGCATAAGTCATAGAACAGGTAGCAGGTTATCTAATCCTGAGCAATCAAATATACGAAATCATTCAAAATTATGTAAAACTTATATTGACAGCAAGGATTTTTCCATCCTAGGCCGAGTGCAGAACAACAACGACTTAACCATCCTAGAATCCATAATTATCAGGAAGACTGTGCCGTCGTTAAATACTCAATCGTCCTCAGTGAAATTGTTTATAGTCTAGTTTGGGCAACTGGTTTTCCTCACTCTGTTTGTACTTATTTATGTTAGTCTTGTTCTTTCTTTCATATAGGTAGGTTGTTTTAAAATTTTAGTGAACTCCTTTTACTCATTATTGACTTGTCTTGGAATGAGGTGTTTTGTTTTAAATATTTTTACTACATAAAGAGCTGTTGCCATTGCATTAATTTGTTATTGATGTTCGCAAATTATATTATATTTTATAGCCTTGAAAATGCGACTTGGAATTCGTCAT
>NC_089754.1:28514883-28522383 GCF_040412425.1 Macrobrachium rosenbergii | reverse complement strand
ATGTACAATTAGAAGGAATAAATCATAGGTAAAAATTTTTATTCTGTCACGCTCTCTCTCTCTCTCTCTCTCTCTCTCTCTCTCTCTCTCTCTCTCTCTCTCTCTCTCTCATTTTTTTTTTTGACCAGCTAGTGGAATAGTAAGCGGAACCATAAAAATGATGAACATTCTTTATGATTAGTTTTCTGACGAATATACAAATAATTTTTAACTATAATACACAACTGTGATGTAGCTGTCCTTACGGATTCAAACAGAATTAGAGAAAATGACAAAAAAAAAAGACTGTCATCCTCAATCAGTGCAGTGCTTATACCTCTGGCAACACTAAACCCCGATATATAGTACTTATCCTATGTTTATTTATTTGTGTTGTTACATTAATTGCATAATATCTATATCACGGATCGCTACTATCACAATATTATCATATAAATAAAACAGGTTAATTTGCAGCAAAACAACAAATACAAACGCTATTACAATGATTGTTTACGATTTCGTGCGTCTGGTAGCATGCTACGGGTGACTACCGTCTGAAAACCCTCCGGATTGTGGTAAGTGTGAGGTCTCATCTCGGCCGTAATCAAAGGGTTAAGTAGCTCCTACTACCCAAACAAACGACCAGTTCACCTCTGGCAGTTATTTTTAATATATTATATTTGACATTCATACTTCATTTCCATAAAGTAGAGTTGGCTCAACAGTCCTTTCATTCATTTTGAATGTTGGTTTCACAGACAGTGTTTTTCTCTTCTAAATCCTACCCAAATAATGAACAAACAATTCATACCAGCTGCTTATTTTTTTACATTCAACATCACTTCCATACAGTAGTGTTAGCTCAATAATCCTTTCATACATTCTTAAATTCTGCTTACATTACAATGTTTTTCTCTCCTAAACCATCATCATCATCCAGGTGCCACATCCCCAGTGACGTCGGCAATCATGGCTCGCCACTCCTCTCTATTTCCGGTTCTCTGCAGCAACTGAGCTGCAGACATTCTTCCTCCAGTCATTCTCACCAATCCAGACATATATTTTTGTCTAGGTCTTCCTCTCGGCCTCCTTCCATTGATTTTACCAGTGAGAGAGAGATGTTCCAGTTCTTGTCTTCTTACTGTGTGACCCACAAACCGTATTTGACTGCCTCTCACTGAAGTCAAAAGTTCTCTCTCAGCACCTACTCTCTCTAATACCTCCTCATTAGTTTTCCTTTCTATCCATGATATTTTCAGCATCCTTCTCCAAACCCACATTCCTGCAGCCTGTAACCTCTCCCCGTCTGCCTCCTCAAGGTCCAAGTTTCACAGCCATACAACAATACAGACCAAACAAAACATTTCACAAACCTCCTCCTTACTGTAGATTCATGGATATTTTCGAGTTGGTGACTAATTTCTTGATCTTACCAAATGCATCTTTTGCCATGGATATTCTCTTCTTGGTTTTTTTTTAACGTGGTTTTTCCCATTTTTATATGGGGTAAGCACGATGCCTTCTTTTCGAAGGACTTTGATTTGGCGTTGGGGTAGGCCGCAGCCTCGATCGGCTGCCCTGCCTGACATCGCTTAGACCCTGCTAACGATGTGTACGTGTATCGTACCAATCCCCAGCTCCCTTTCTCCCAGCAGCGAGGAGAACTGGGCGGTTAGGTCGACAGTTCGAGATGTGTGAGGTGTCTGTTATGTTTTTAGAAGATGTTGGAGTGGCTTTGTTTATGTGTGTATCAGTCTGTAACACCCATTTGCTTTCAGCAAACCTATCCGTTGATTACATACGTAATCCCGGGGTGTCTCCACGGGTATTCTCTACCTGATCTCTTTTTCGCATTTTTCATCACTTGTGACAGTGCATCCTAAATAATTAAACTATCGGTTTGTTTAACTGTTTCAGCATTAATTCTTATATCTGTTCTTGGGGGATTTCATCTTTGGTGATAACCATAACTTCTGTTTTCTTAATACTTATTGACAGACCTTTCTCTGCTTGACTGGTGTAAATACTGCTCCTAAAATAAACAAACAATTTATACCAGTTTTTTTTTTCCTTTTTACATTCAACGTCCATATTTCACTTCCATAAAGTAGAGTTGGCTCAACAATACTTTCATACATTCTAAATCTTGCTTTCATAGACACATTTTACATGTAAAATCTTTTGCTAGTTTTAAACTGCAATCCTTTCTTCATCTTTTCTTTGGACTAATTTTTTTTAATCTCATCATCGTCCATTACATTCGCCCCTAAATTAGCATATGAACCAATCCTTATTTTCCATTCCCCTTCTTTTACTTTATTTATTCATGCACGGTTAAGCGAGCCATTACATTTCCTGCATTAAAGAACTGTGAATTGAAGACACGCCATCCGGAAGATTATGAAATAAAAGTGAAAACAATTATGTACAATAAAAAAATAGAAAAAATTAGGAGTTGCTAAGTGGAAAAATTATCAAATCAAATTAATGTTTTTTTTTCCATTTTCGGGAAGAGAGAGATAATGAATAAAGAATGAGAGCCGCTGGATAAAGGGAGGGAAAATAAAAATGGGGAGGAATCTAAAAGGAGAGAATAATTCTTGCATTGATTCGGTGCGGAATGTAAGAGAGAGAAAAAATTAAATTCCTCTGGTGTTTTTTCTCTAAATGAATCTTCCACTGGTAAATGTTTTAAGACAAAGCTTCGGAGCATTAGAGATGGAAATTAGAAAAACTTGTGAAGATTCTGGTGATTTTTTTAAGATATGCCTTTAAGACTATCTCTCTCTCTCTCTCTCTCTCTCTCTCTCTCTCTCTCTCTCTCTCTCTCTCTCTCTCTCTCTCTCTCTCTCTCTCTCTCTCTCTCTCTCAGCGAGAAGTGTGTTCTATAATTTCAGACAAGTGTGATTTCTTGTAGATTTATAGACTCTCTCTCTCTCTCTCTCTCTCTCTCTCTCTCTCTCTCTCTCTCTCTCTCTCTCTCTCTCTCTCTCTCTCTGAGTGGAAAATGTGTGATGCGATCTCGAGCATTTGTGGTTTCTTGTAAAGATAGACTCTCTCTCTCTCTCTCTCTCTCTCTCTCTCTCTCTCTCTCTCTCTCTCTCTCTCTCTCTCTCTCTCTCTCTCAGTGGAAAGTGTCTGCTGTAATCTTGAACAATTATATCTTCTAAAAATAGATAGGCACTCTGTGTGTGTGTGTGTGTGTGTGTAATTTCGAATTTGTGTGAGGGGCTGTAAAGAGAGAGAGAGAGAGAGAGAGAGAGAGAGAGAGAGAGAGAGAGAGAGAGAGAGAGAGAGAGAGAGAGAGAGAGAGAGATTTTGTTCATATGCAAAATTCATTTCCTTCCTAAGTCTATCTCGTACCATTAAAATATTTGTCTAAATGTTTTGCATCATATTTAGAACAAACAGTCTTGTCAGCCTTAGTCTACACACAATAAAATTAAATAAATTGTTAAAGATACGAGTATCTCATCTTATATTACCACAAACCAAATTATATTAAAAAATTATAAAACCTTTTCCCTTTTTAATAGTCTTTCCTCGTCCCATGATTTATATACTACTACTGATTCTCTAAAACCCCATAACATTTCTTATTACTCAATAATTAAAGAAATAATTTTCCTGTCTCTGCTATAAACTCTTCATAAAATGTTTTCCACTAATTTTCTCATTAAGCTCAGGCAGTGAAATATATTGCCTCTGCGCTAAATTGCGAGAATGAACTTAGAACAATATTGCTTCACAAATCCTCTTGGTTCTCAGGAAATTATAAATGACACATCCTTATGAAAAAGTGAGTTCATATACTTGATAGTGAGTTAAATTCCCAGAAAGACGCTACAGTTTGATAAGCAGCGTTAAATTTTATATGATAACATAAATTTATGTGGAAATTCAATGAGTTTATAATTTTACATATGAATTTTGAGTTTTGAATTGTTAATACAGAAAGACAGCGGAAGAATGACTAGAGAGAGGGAGAGAGAGAGAGAGAGAGAGAGAGAGAGAGAGAGAGAGAGAGAGAGAGAGAGAGACAGACAGACAGACAGACATTAAGTTTCTGGAAATCAGACCGAGTTTGAAATTCACTGACGCAGTCTTCAGAGTAGAAAGGAGAGAGAGAGAGAGAGAGAGAGAGAGAGAGAGAGAGAGAGAGAGAGAGAGAGAGAAACTAAACCTCTCGAAATCAGATAGTTTTAAATAAAACGGTCAGGTCTCGAGAATAGAAAGAGAAAAGTGATGTGTAACTCTCAGAGTCGCTAAATTATTACAACAGAATTGTTGGAACTTGAGATTACACACACACACACACACACACACACACACACACACACACACACACACACACACACACACACATACAGTATATATATATATATATATATATATATATATATATATATATATATATATATATATATATATTACTAAAAGGACCTCATTCAAACTGGGTGGTATCTAACGGAGTTTTTTTTTTTTTGAATGATGTCCTTTAGTAATTCTACTAATGCACAGAACAATTGTGTATGTGATAAAGTTAATATATATATATATATGTGTGTGTATAGTAAACAATTCAATTTCAATTGATATTAAAAATACACTAGAACCACTAACGTTGCAGATCACAGAAGGGAATACAGATACTCTAAGAAAATTCAGTTTAGGAAAACGGATCGTAAATTGATCTCTCTCTCTCTCTCTCTCTCTCTCTCTCTCTCTCTCTCTCTCTCTCTCTCTCTCTCTCTCTCTCTTGCAAGGGTTGGGAAAGAGGAACATGAGGTTTCGAGAGGATAATTGAGGGGGGAGAGAGAAAGGGCAGAAGAAGAAGGTGAAAAGATTGAGAGAAAGGGGAATATATTTGGGGAATATTTGTGGCTGTTTTCGTTACCTGAAGAAGAGAGTCAGAGGGAGAAAATAACAAGCAAAAAATGCGCCGAAGTTTCTTCGGCTCAGTCGAATTTTCTGTCCGGTGGTGGCCTCAGCCACGGCCCATAAAATCCTTAGCCGGGGCCCATGAAACTCAGCCACAGCCCGGTAGTGGCCTATGTTGTTGGTACTTATAGCGCTGCCAGAAGTACGATTAAGGCTAACATTAACCGTAAGTAAAAAAAAAAAATCTACTGAGGCTAGAGGGCTGCAATTTGGTATGTTTGATGATTGGAGGGTGGATGATCAACATATCAGTTTGCAGCCCACTAGCCTCCGTAGTTTTTAAGATCTGAGGGCGGACAGACAGACAAAGCCGGCACAATAGTTTTCTTTTACAGAAAACTAAAAAGGAGACAAATTAGGACTCTTTAAGCTGGTGTTAGTCGAAAGGTGGGTTGTGGGTTGACCTTAATACCCATATTGGTACGAGGTTAGCAAGTCTGAGATCAGTGACCCACTTCATATAATGAGTCAGAAGGATTCTTTGTTTTGATGATGAGTCTTCGAGCCTGCATGAAGAGTATGGCGTAAGGGAACTATCTCACAACGTTTCACCTTTTACTAACACATAGAAGCTAAATGTGGTATTGAGCACTGGCTTCTCTTTGGTGGGGGGTTAAAATTCGGGGCTGGGCGATAGATGATATTTCAAAAGAAAAAGATGCTGATTAATTACCATGAAAGTAATATACGCTTTTCTAATACTTAGAAAATAGATACTGATTTACAGGATTTACAGCACAGCCTCTCTCTCACTCCCTCTCTCTCATATATATATATATATATATATATATATATATATATATATATATATATATTATATATATATATATATATATATATATATATATATATATATATATATGTCTGTATATATATGCTGTATATATATATGTACATGTGCACATATAATGTATATGTGTATATACTTATATATGTATATATATACATATAAATTTCTGCGTTTGTGTCTGCTCGCATGTATGTGTGCGGTTTCCATTCTTTTTGAAGCCATCTATCTCTGTAAATCCTCGCCACTGATCCTAAATTCTTCACCAGCGGGACGTATGGAAATTGGGAGCACCAGAACTGCCCTCTGAAGAAGAGATAACAGATATTGCGCTGGATCCTAAACCTTGAGAAAATATTAGACGAGGTGAGAAAGGGGAGGAGAATGGTGAAATACATGCGGGAAAAATGTTTACTGATAAACGTTTACGTAGCATTGCATATTTAGTGGGCTAATGGAGCACAGTAAGAGCCTTGCCATCAGAATCTGACAGCAACTGTAATATTGAGACGTCTACTGGTGAACGCAGTGCCCGGGAGGTACGAGTATCTTGCAGTTTCAGATCAAATTATGGAAAAGACTGGAGCTCGTTTGTATCGTAGCGATTAATGCTTTTCATTTCCTATTCTGTTCCTCGTTGGGGGATGGGTTCCGTTCTCAGCCAGCACTCTGCTGGCCGCGAGTTCGAATCTCCGACCGGCCAATGAAGAATAAGAGGAGTTTATTTCTGGTGATAGAAATTCATTTCTCGCTATAATGCGGTTCGGATTCCACAATAAGCTGTAGGTCCCGTTGCTAGGTAACCAATGGGTTCTTAGCCACGTAAAATAAATCTAATCCTTCGGGCCAGCCCTCTCTAGGAGAGTTGTTAATCAGCTCAGTGGTCTGGTTAAACTAAACTATACTTAACTTTTATTACCCATTCTGTCCCAACCCATGAAAATGCAACAGAACCCTTAGAATGCATTCAATGTATTCTGTATTTGATCAGCAGAGAGAGAGAGAGAGAGAGAGAGAGAGAGAGAGAGAGAGAGAGAGAGAGAGATTAGACTACCTCTCGGTCAAACCAACCACCTCAAGGAAAGAAATGCCCAGAGAATGGACTCGCTCGCTTCCTTCCAGAACCACCCTCCTATAATCCCCAAGACATTTTCGCACGCAGAAAAACGCCATTTTCTCTAATGAGATACAGTCCGTCCGGAATTAATCCCACGAGGAAGGGGACGCGTCCGTAAAAATCGCTCATCACTTTATTAACTTAATTAAGCTCCCTAGAATGTCTTTGTTCTCTCTCACAGAAGGCAGGAGCACATTTATCGATTTTGCATTATCGAAGACGAACCAGGTACAAAGATAAAAAGGAAGACGTTCAGACGATGATACTCTTCATAAAAGCAGAACTTGAACAGATTTATCTCTCTTTTTTGTAATAACTGATCTCCTCGTCCTGTACTTGCTGTTACTTTCTGTTATACTTCTTTCAAATGAGCACCATCATATTCTTTGGAAGCTTGAATTTCAAGTCAGTGGATCCCTGTGGGCTTGTGCATTTTGAATAGGGTTAACCTTCTGAATAATAATAATAATAATAATAATAATAATAATAATAATAATAATAATAATAATAATAATAATAATAATAATAATAACTAATCTCTTCTTTCTGAATAATAATAATAATAATAATAATAATAATAATAATAATAATAATAATAATAATAATAATAATAATTAATCTCTTCTTTCTGAATAATAATAATAATAATAATAATAATAATAATAATAATAAT
>NC_089754.1:28504883-28509883 GCF_040412425.1 Macrobrachium rosenbergii | reverse complement strand
TAAATATATATATATATATATATATATATATATATATATATATATATATATATATATATATATATATATATATATATACAAATGTATGTGTATATATATATAAACATGTGTGTTCACAGAACGTAGTACTGTAGAATACAGCTAAAATAAATAAAAGTATAGGAACGTACACTCTCCATTCCTCGGATAAACTATAAATATTCAATTCATAAAACAAATACCTTCCCATCAGTGGAAAAGAATGACCGTACTTTCAAGATCCCCCATCCTGAATTTATTTCCAGCAAGAGTGAATTGCTAGAATATAGTTACTGTATATATTTTACTGTTTATATTATCTTGTACTTTATTAAATTCTTTTGATATTTGTTTGTATAATGGGTGTGTGCTGATAGCATAATGAGCACTTCTGCAGTTATATAAACTCGATGTAGCAAGTAAAATTGTATACGAATTTAGCATATCTGAAAAAGCACATTCTATATACAGTGTGTCCCAAAAGTCGTGATTCACGGGAAATGAATGAGACAAGCCCACAAAACGTATTTATTTAAGTTATTCATTATCAGTCACTTTATCAGTTTTAACACATTTTCAGAATGTCCATAAACGTTTATACAGTTTTTCTCTCTCGTTTTTAAACAAAAATTATAATGTTAAAAATACATTTTCTATGGGGCCAGACTTTTGAGACACCCTGTACATACATACATACATACATTCACACACATCTTGTTCGTCTGATTCCATAAGAACCCTTCTAAACCTGTTATAAATTTAAAATTTTCATAACTCAGTGTGGTTAAGGGACAAGTTTTAGGTTGTTGAATATATCAAGCTGTTATCATGAAAAACAAAACAAAAATAATTCCCTTATGGATTTGTTAATATTGTAAAGGGACAAGTTTTAGGTTGTTGAAAAGATGAAGTTGTTATCATCAAAAACGCAAAAAAAAAAAAAATTCCCTCATAGATTTGTACTTCCCCTGTCAAGAAAAAAAAAAGAATTTCAGCCCTGCACTTTGTGGAACTTTCATCTCCCTAGCTCGTAATAAAAACAGCAATAACCTTGGGACATTGTAAACGTTTCAAGCGGCGTAAAATTCTTTTTACGAGAGGGACAAAGGCTAGGAAAAATATTTCAAACAGAAACCTGCGGAGACTTACTTTTTAATTCCTCCGGAACGTTTACGCAACTTCCAGCTCCGGTAAAAGAGTAGTACACTTTTATCAATTTGGGTATCAGAAATGCTGATGGGAAAATGGACAAATTATTCTATAGAGAAGTCCCACTGAGTATTGGAAAATATTTCTGCTTCGTTGTGATGTAATAGGGAAATAGGAACTATATGGAATTTTTTTAAAAAACTGGGGTTATTTTTAACAAATGAATCATTTATTTTTGAAAATTTTTGTTTACCAAACTAGTTATTTTTTCCCCTCCGACATTCTCTTTTTTCATGTTTATCTAAATAAAGCTCTAAATAAAAACAGAGTGAGTTGAATGGAACTTAAAGTTTTTTTCCGTTGGCCAAGTTGGAACTAAAGGCTTTGTTTGTGAAGCGAGAGAATTATAACTTTCACATGAGAACCCACAAGTAATCACTCAGAGAGAGAGAGAGAGAGAGAGAGAGAGAGAGAGAGAGAGAGAGAGAGAGAGAGAGAGAGAGCATTCTGTTGTGCATGCTTTCACTATTGTAAGGTATGCATTACCTCGAAGAGGCTATCTTCATAGTTATGATATGAAGGAATACATTTTGACGAATTATTTGTGATTCACCTCTCTCTCTCTCTCTCTCTCTCTCTCTCTCTCTCTCTCTCTCTCTCTCTCTCTCTCTCTCTCCTTATTCTAGCTACGGCCCACAATAGTCGAGCAGCAATCAGGTGCACAATCCACTGCTTAGGCCATCTGTGTCTTCCTGGGCAGTTGAGAAAATGTATTGTTACTGGTAATGTATCAAAAGCTGAGAGAGAGAGAGAGGGGAGAGAGAGAGAGAGAGAGGGAGAGTCGTTTCCCTAGTCGAATTACCAAAACTTCCAGAAATGTTGAGAGAGAGAGAGAGAGAGAGAGAGAGAGAGAGAGAGAGAGAGAGAGAGAGAGAGAGAGAGAGTCGTTTCCCCAGTCAATTTACAAACCTCCAAAGGAATAGCCAGAGAGAGAGAGAGAGAGAGAGAGAGAGAGAGAGAGAGAGAGAGAATATCGACTCCCAAGTCGGTTTACAAACGATCCCAAGGAACTGACGAAGCTTCTCTCTCTCTCTCTCTCTCTCTCTCTCTCTCTCTCTCTCTCGCCAAGAAAGTATCAATTTCTCTCATTAGCGGCACAGTCTCTCGTCAATATCAACTCGACACCGAGGAGGGTATGGCGACAGTAAAAATATTCTCTCATTATTAACTTAATTAAGTTCTGAGACTGTCTTTGTTCCCTTCCCATGATGAGAGTTCTCAATCGATTTTACTGTTATTAATTCATCTTTGGACTATGTATTAAGTGAGGTTCCCCTCCACGAAATTCTTTTTGGTAAGGGGGAATAGTTTGTCATTATCTCTCTCTCTCTCTCTCTCTCTCTCTCTCGCTGTCTCTCTCTCTCTCTCTCTCTCTCTCTCTCTCTCTACACACACACACACACACACACACACACACACACACACAGGTGAAAATATATATATATATATATATATATATATATATATCCATATATATATATATATATATATATTTTTTTTTTTTTTTTTTTTTTACTAGCTAACCAACCCGGCGCTTCCTGGAAAAAAAACTCTGAACTACAACAAATAAACTCTCTCTCTCTCTCTCTCTCTCTCTCTCTCTCTCTCTCTCTCTCTCTCTCTCTCTCTCTCTCTCTCTCTCTCTCTCCTGTTAAGATAGTTGCTTCAATTACAGTACATTGCCCAGCATTTTTGACATTTAATATTTCACCCCTCCTCACCCCCACGTCCTATTGGGACTGAACTTGGACTTAAAGGGCCTCAGGGGTGTCACTACTCATCTCAGAGGTTATTTTCACAAGTCACCCCCTTCCCACCCTTCTCACCCCTTCTTCCTATCGGGGCTGAACTTCAACCTAAAGGGCATTGGGAGTGTCAGTATTCATCTCAGCGACCTCGAAAACTGTGGATTAGACACTAATATATGTAGTTTTCAGTTATTTTTACATGTCACTCCCTTCCCACCCTTCTCACCCCCGCTTCATATCAGGGCTGAACTTGGACTTGAAGGGCATTGGAAGTGTCACTATTTATCTCAGTGAGCTTGGATTAGACCCTTATATCTGTTGTTTTTGGTTATTTTTACATGTCACCCCCTTCTCACCCCTTCTCATACCCACTTCCCTTCAGGATTGAACTTGGACTTGAAGGGCATCGGGAGTGTCTCTATTCATCTCAGCGAACTCTAAAACTATGGATTAGACTCTAATATCAACCTTTTTCGGTTATTTTTACATGTCACCCCCTTCCCACCCTTCTCACCCTCCTTCCTATCGGGGCTGAACTTGGGCTTGAAGGGCACCGGGAATGTCACTATTCATCTCAGCAAGCTCAAAAACTATGGATAAGACACTAATATCTATTGTTTTCAGTTATTTTTACATGTCACCCCCTTCCCACCCTTCTCACCCCCCCCTTCCTATTGGGGCTGAACTTGGACCTAAAGAGCATTGGGAGTGTCAGTATTCATCTCAGCGACCTCGAAAACTATGGATTAGACACTAATATCTGTCGGTTTCGGTTATCTTTACATGTCAACCCCCTTCCCACCCCTCGTCATCCCCACTTCCTATCAGGGCTGAACTTGGACTTAGAGGGCATCGGGAGTGTCACTATTCATCTCAGTGTCCTCGAAAACTATGTATTAGACACTAATATCTGTCATTTTCGGTTATTTTTACGTCATTCCCTTCCCACCCCGCCTTCTTATCAAGGCTGAACTTCGGCTTAAAGGGCATTGGGAATATCACTGTTCATCTCAGCGACCAAGAAAACTATGGATTAAACACTAATATCTGTTATTTTCGGTTATTTTTACATGTCACCCCTTCCCACACCCTACCCCCCCCTTTTTAGTGTCAGTGATGGTTTACCCACACAATGTTCTTTTCGAGATAGTAAGTCATATGTATGCCAAGTTTGGTTGAAATTGCTCATTGCGTTTCAGATGTATGTGGAACATACTCACACACATACATGCATCCATACATCCGTTTATATATATATATATATATATATATATATATATATATATATATATATATATCATGTTCCCTTTGAGTTTTGGTAAATTGACTGGGATATTTTCCTCTCTCTCTCTCTCTCTCTCTCTCTCTCTCTCTCTCTCTCTCTCTCTCTCTCTCTCTCTATATATATATATATATATATATATATATATATATATATATATATATATATATATCTTATTCTTATTCCCTTGCAGTCTTGGTAAATTGACTAGGCAGCAACTCTCTCTCTCTCATTTTAGAAATCCTACGAACTGGAAAGCATGCATTCCAATACATTACACTCGTCATTAGATCTGGACGCAACATGGATTGGTGACCAACTAGATATCTAGGAAGAAAGATGAATAGAAATAGATAGATAGTCAGATAGGGAGATAGAAGATAGATAGATAGACAGAAAGCTACATCATTCCAGATCCTACACCCGTAAAGTGAAAGTAGCAGTGAAAAGCTATTTCGATCGGCAAAGCGATACACTCTATTTTCAAAACGACGAGAGACCAATTCCGTTCTCCGTGGGCTGACCACAACGCCCAGCAAAATTTATTGTTTCCGAAGTCGCCCATCCTCGAATTGGTCGGTCAAATTGATATTCCATTCATCCTGAATAATGGCCTTTGGATTTATTCCCAGCGATTGTTTTCTAGTGGGGCGAAATCTATCTCGCAAATGCTCCTATCTTTTGATCGAAGTCGATTTCTGTCAACTGAATCTTTCTTTTGGCAATTCTTGTTGCTTTTCGAT
>NC_089754.1:28497383-28499883 GCF_040412425.1 Macrobrachium rosenbergii | reverse complement strand
AAAAATTTATATATATACTCTGTATATATATATATGTGTGTGTGTGAATACACACATACATACATACACACATATATAAATAAATAAGTATTTATTATATATATACATATATATATATATATATATATATATATATATATATATATATATATATATATATGTACAGTATGTATGTATATATACATATATATGTGTGTTTATATATACACTTGTCACTTTTACGCAAATGTAGTTGAAAGTATAACTTAAACAGTTATATATAGAATTGCCTTCATTTAGCAACATCTTTTGTTAAGCAATAAGAAAATTCATTAGCAAATATATACATATAAATACGTAATTTCTTAATGCAATACAATATAAGGAATATAAGACACTATTAGTAAAATAATGACCCCAATATAATCTGTTATATAGCTTCTAATCAGTAATTTACCATTTCCCCTCTCGTCCCTTCCTTCTCTCTCTCTCTCTCTCTCTCTCTCTCTCTCTCTCTCTCTCTCTCTCTCTCTCTCTCTCTCTCTCTCTCTCTCTCTAACCCTCTTTCCCCACTAGGGTTAGTTTCCCCACTAGCAATTACACCAAACCCGTGGAGTTCATTTAGGCTTTCCAAACCCTCGCCTTCTGCTGAAAACAATAAATGTTCCATTGGTTTAGAAGGGAAGATTTTACGATATGTAAATGTTTGTATGTATATATATATATATATATATATATATATATATATATATATATATATATATATATATATATATATATAGATATGTATGTATATATATATATATTTTTAACACCACAGTCTAATCTATAAACACCTGCAAAATCCTATAGCTCAGCATTACACTAACCATCTCAACAAAACTTCTAAAGTGATTATATATATATATATATATATATATATATATATATATATATATATATATATATGTATATATATATATATATATATATATATATATATATATATATATATATATATATATATATATATAGATATGTATATATATATTTTTAACACCACAGTCTAATCTATAAACATCTGCAAAATCCTATAGCTCAGCATTCACTAACCATCTCAACAAAACTTCTAAAGTGATTATATATATATATATATATATATATATATATATATATATATATATATATATATATATATATATATATATATTTTAACACCACAGTCTAATCTGTAAACATCTGCAAAATCCTATAGTTCAGCATTACACTAACCATCTCAACAAAACTTCTAAAGTGATTATATATATATATATATATATATATATATATATATATATATATATATATATATATATATATATATACAGTATATATATATATATATATTTTAACACCACAGTCTAATCCATAAACATCTGCAAAATCCTATAGTTCCGCATTACACTAACCATCTCAACAAAACTTCTAAAGTGATTATATATATATATATATATATATATATATATATATATATATATATATATATATATATATATATATATATATATATATGAAAGTTTTTATCACACCGTGATTTATATACAATCATGAAAATGTCGCTACAAATGTAGCTACATTTGTAGCTATATTATTATATATATATATATATATATATATATATATATATATATATATATATATATATATATATATATATATTTAACACCACAGTCTAATCTATAAACATCTGCAAAATCCTATAGCTCAGCATTACACCAACCATCTCAACAAAACTTCTAAAGTGATTATATATATATATATATATATATATATATATATATATATATATATATATATATATATTTTTTTTTTTTTTTTTTTTTTTTTAACACCCCAGTCTAATGTATAAACATCTGCAAAATCCTATAGCTCAACATTACACTAACCATCTCAACAAAACTTCTAAAGTAGTTACTAACCTCCATTACATAATATGACTCGCCAACAATTACATCATCATTTAATACGAACGAAACTGAAATCTATACGAACAGAAAAAAAAGCCTCTTCTGTAATCTGAGAAAAAATAAAAAGTTAATGGAAAACGCCAATGTCTTTTTACAAGCAACGCCTGCCAATCTACAGCCAATCAGTGGAGTGAATCCTTTTATTTTTTTTTTTTTTTTTTTGTGAACCGATCAAAAGAGGCTTCAGGGAAACCGTTCCAAATGAAGATAATGAACTCTCGACGACGCCAAGTCGTTCACGAAATTGAAAAAGAGGCATTTTGCAGCCAAGGGGAGATTTAAGCGCCATCAACAGGAATTAAATTCTCTTTTTTTTTTATCTCTAGCAGATATATTGGGTTGTCTCTTCGAAATGGGTACTTTATTTTACTAGAGGCAGTTTTCCAATTTCTCACTTATGTGAGAAAGCTTTTCAGCTTTTCACTTATGTCACACAACTTTTCAACTTTTCATACCGAGTGATTACGACACTTTTTTGCTAAAGAAATCTTTTCAACTTTATATTTATGTGTGGCAACTTTTCAGCTTTTCAGATA
>NC_089754.1:28484883-28492383 GCF_040412425.1 Macrobrachium rosenbergii | reverse complement strand
TATATATATATATATATATATGTGTGTGTGTGTGTGTGAGTGTGTGTGTGTGTGTGTGTGTGTGTGTATGTATGTACTAAGATATACTCAACTTTTATATATATATATATATATATATATATATATATATATATATATATATATATATATATATATATATATTTTGTAATAAGTGATTCTATAAAGAGAATTTTTGAAAATCTTTAGGATTCTCCTTTTCAAAGCGAGAGTTATAGAGATTCTTGAAAGTTCTCTGTTTAGATTCAGTTTCTAGAAATAGATATATTTATACAGTTACAGAAATGTGAAGCGTTTGCTCGGTTTTAAGATTCAAGTTATTAAGAGAGAGAGAGAGAGAGAGAGAGAGAGAGAGAGAGAGAGAGAGAGAGAGAGAGAGAGAGAGAGAGAGAGAGCCTACCACCGCACCAAGTAATTTAGCCACCTTTTGAACTTAGTACATTCTTATTCCGCTACAAAAGATCCAAAAAGGTTTAAATAAACAGAGAATTCTCCCTTTCTCATTAAGTACGGTTTCCCAAGACTACGTCCTGGTCACAAGGTCGCAGCGCCAGAAAAAAAAATTAATAAAAAATAGTTCCATTTTTCTCTCCATTTTAATTGGCCTGTCGGGAGGTTTTCTTTCTGCCGTTTACGTCACCTGTTTTTTACGTTGTTTTTTTATTATTATTTTTTATTTTCGCTCTTTCATTTTACATTTCGAGATCTATCAGTGTGTTTTTCATGCCAGAGAATATTTTTTATTTTTTACAGTTTGTGTTCTTTCGTTTCAGACACATTGGTCAAAAATATTTTTCTTTTCGAGGTAGCATATACGCACATACACATTCATATATATATATATATATATATATATATATATATATATATATATATATATATATATGTATATATATATATATATATATATATATATATATATATATATATATTATACTGTATATATATATATATATATATATATTTATACATATACATATATGTGTATACATACATGTAATATATACACATACACACACATATTATATGTGTGTATTATATATATATATATATATATATATATATATATATATATATATATATATATATATATATATATATATATATATATATGTATATATGTATATAATATATATATATATACATATATATATATATATATATGTATATATATATATGTATGTATGTATATATATATATATATATATATATGTTACATATACATATAACTTAATTATATTACTCCATTCCAAAAGAAATATACAAGTAAAATACAACCACTGTATTCGAATATTAAGAGTGATCCCAATGACCTAAAAATAAATTTAATGGTTATTCATTTCCTTCCATTATTTCATTTATTTTTCAGTGAATGGATGAAGTCTTTCATTCACTCCCCGTCTCTTTCATAAACCTTAATTAACCGGAATAAATTAAATTGCTCACATTTTCTCTCTTTTCCCTTGGTCTGTCTTCAACCTTTTGAAGACTAGGAAGAATATTAACCAAATTAAACCACTGGAAACTTTCCCAGTCTCTCTCTCTCTCTCTCTCTCTCTCTCTCTCTCTCTCTCTCTCTCTCTCTCTCTTTCCATTTGTGTGTACATTTATGCTGTAGCTTAAATGTTATTTTAAAATAATTTCTAATTCATGTTTTTTATCAAATTTATATTAAATTTTTATCCCACAATTGATATCCTTTCTCAATAAAAAAAAAAACATTTAAACAGAAAGCACTGGAAGGAAATTAAAAGTTTTCAAGAATCTCTCGACGTTAATTCTGGTAACACAAAGAACAGCCTCTTGGCCGTGAAGGAGGGAGGATTGCCAACGTAAAAAGAGGCTGTAACATGTCAGTATGGAATAGAAATTATATATTCTCAAACTAAATCAAAGAAGAAGCGATTTTCTTACTTTTTGTAGGATTTTTGGTGTGATGAATAGCACATAATATGGTATATCGCCTGAGGTATCTCTAGTTCAAGATTGTTAAAAGTTAGCATTCCTGACTTTTCAATGGCCATCGACTGCAAGTATCGTGATTCTTTTACACTGAGAGTAAGGCTTTCCTGATTTGGAGATGCAGCTAAGGAAAGCATAGTTTCATGTGATGATGTCCTCGGCAAAATGATTTTGAGTTAGCTTGAAGCAACAAAAACGAAATAATTTACAGCAATCATCATCTTGAGGTTCGGGGGAATTTTTGCAGTTAGAATAGCCAACTTTAAACTCTCATAGATGACAGGGAAAATGTGAAATTGACACCGTTATTCAGTAGTAAAACTGAAAATTAGTTCATTAGCAGCTTTTTTCTTTTCGAATAAGCGATTAATATCCAGTTTTTTCCGTAAAAGTAAGTGCTCTGTGTCACGAGGTCGGGTCATCCTTTTCCTTACTCCGTCAACAGAGTGTATGTGTGTGTGTGTGTGTGTGTGTGTGTCTCGTTTTATTTACTGGATCACATATTTATTTCACTCCTATTTCATATGACATTAATATAAAACCATACTCTGATTACAATACAGTTTGGAAGAAGACATATCTTGATTACATTTTGGAAGGTTACGTAAATATTGGCATACGTATCTCATGGGTAAAAGTGTATCGTTCCTTTAGTTTATTAGTTCCGTAAAAGCTTTCGTTCTTTTAGGCAATCAATTTTGTAAATACTAGCTTATCCTGACTATAAACGGCAAAGGTGAACTATGTTCAATATGAAAGTTTGTGCCTTTATTAAACGTACCATCAAAGGTGTTTATATGAAACATATAGTGTTCGTTTTCTGCAATTATTTGATCACGAGAAAACTTAAAAGAATTGCTGCGTTTATACTCGGCGGCCCATGGTGTAGGGAATACAAACCTCTACGAAGTTTAAAAATGTGTTAACTGGAGGAATAAGGTTACTTTGTATTGTTAATATAATTGAAACAACAATAAAATACTAAAATTTCTGTCTATATGATGTGATCTCGTGACAAGTCGTATATTTATTCATAGTGATATTATGGCATATTGTAAACATGTTGGTAACTCTAATTCACGTCACCTTCAGGCCCGTTAGTTCCTCATTGGGTGGGTCGATATCGTATTCGGCTAGGCCCGCGTTCGATTCTCCGTCCGGCCAATGAAGAATTAGAGGAATTTATTTCTGGTGATAGAAATTCATTTCTTGGTATAGTGTGGTTCGGATTCCACAATAAGCTGTAGATCCCGTTGCTAGGTAACCAATTGGTTCTTAGCCACGCAAAGTAAGTCTAATCCTTCGGGCCAGCCCTAGGAGAGCTGTTAATCAGCTCAGTGGTCTGGTTAAACTAAAGGTATACTTAATTTCAGGCCCGGTATTACCAGAACCGACGTCGTGAATTTCCTTGAGAACTTCGTTATATCATTTTTGATACGTTTTGGTTAGCCATTAATGTCTGAACAATATAAAATGGTATATTATTACATTTGTCATATTACTGTATTTGGAAATTTTATTTATCTTCGCCATGAAAAACATTAGTTACTTGCTTGAATAGCTTATTCGGCCAGTGATTCTCAGGGTACCGATAGATGGTATTTTTAGAATAAATAACTGGCCAAATCCAGTTCTGAGCAACGTTCTTGGCTTCCATTGGTCAACCCATGAATCTCTTTATTTCTCATTGGTCGCCCAAGGCAATATCATAGCTCACCAATGGTCGCCCAAGGCGATACTTAACTATGAAAATGACAATAATGACTTTGGTGATAGTCCTTACACTAGTTTCCGAACTGGCGAATGACGGCCTTATATGGAAAACATTTTTTTTTTTTTTTGGTTGAAAGGATTGAATATAAACTTTTATCACGCAGTGTGAAGTATTATAAAATGCCATTCATTGTAAATGATTACCGTGATATGCATGAATAATTTCAGTCTTGTCATGTTTATATTTCCCGTTGGGAAGCGCTTAATAAATGTGTGTGTGTGTGTGTGTGTCTCTCTCTCTCTCTCTCTCTCTCTCTCTCTCTCTCTCTCTCTCTCTCTCTCTCTCTCTGAGACAGACAAAATTATAATTGTTTGTATATTTTCGCTTTAATTTAGAAATTATTTTACCTGTATTACTAGTTCATACTTATATTCTCTCTCTCTCTCTCTCTCTCTCTCTCTCCTCCTCCCGCTGAGCCCAATATTATGAAAAATTTATGCCATTACGTGGCCAAAACAGATCCTGAAATCGTGCAACAGAGTTTCATTAAAAGCTAAATGGGGCTAATATGTTACGGATTACTATAATGCCGGGAGATTCATAGGGATTTTGTATGGTATATCATTCAGCATTTCCTAAATTGCGCTTAATTTAAAACCTCTCTCTCTCTCTCTCTCTCTCTCTCTCTCTCTCTCTCTCTCTCTCTCTCTCTCTCTCTCTCTCTCTCTCTCTCTCTCTCTCTCGTACAAACACACACTTGCTGGTATTCGATATATATATATATATATATATATATATATATATATATATATATATATATATATATATATATATATATATGTATGTATGTATGTATGTATATATAATATATATACATACATGTACATATACAATTATATAGGTATATATATATACTCGTACATGTATACATGTACATATACAGTTATATATATATATATATATATATATATATATATATATATATATATATATATATATATATAATATATATAACTAGCTTTTGAGTACAAAAATCAGAAAAAGTAATCATAACTCAAAATATTATTTTTAAGAAGCTCAATCCTTTTATTTCGTACTTTTGCAGAAAAATGCAAAATGAAAACCCGCTTTGAACTAACATCAGAACAGATATTACAGGACTTTAATACCTATAAAAAAAAGCTGAATACAGTATCTGTTCCTGTAATCACTAGTAGCTCGAAATTTCCATCCCAAAAACTGAATGCACTCTTTTCCAGGGAGAAAACTATTGCAAACATGTTTTGTAGCTCAGTAATTAGGTCAACAAGCCCTTTGAACATCCTCTTTGGGCTAAGCTTTGTATGGTAATTTCATGAATGATTTCCAGTTAGTACAAAGATACTCTGATCAGGGTGAATTTCAATTTTTCCAGGTTTAAAATGATCGTCTACTAAAAGTCAGGAATTTTGGGTAGTGAAGGTTTAGTTATGGATATTTCAGTAAATAATACGTTATTTTCGTTCAGTTTAATCCTGATTTTACTAAAAAGGTGAATGTGAATTTTTTTCGTGATTAAAATAATTGTCTACTAAGTGTCAGAAATTCTGGGTAATGATAGGTTCAGTTATGGACATTTTCTTAAAGAATACTCAATATCCGTTCAGTTTAAATCTAATTTTACTAAAAAGGTAAATTTAGATTTTTTCTGGGTTTAAAGTGTAGTCAGATGTTTGGTTTAGTCATGGGTATTTTCGGAAATAATACGTAATTTACGTTCAGTTTAAATCTGATTTCAATCCAGCAAAAGCTCTTCGTTGGGCGAGTCGGTAGAGCTGTGGACTAGCACTTCGAATCTCCGGCCGGCTGATGAAGAGTTAGAGGAATTTATTTCTGGTGATAGAAATTCATTTCTCGTTATAATGTGGTTCGGATTCCACAATAAGCTTTAGGTCCCGTTGCTAAGTAACGAATTGGTTCTTAGCCACGTAAAATAAATCTAATCCTTCGGGCCAGCCCTAGGAGAGCTGTTAATCAGCTCAATGGTCTGGTAAAACTAAGGCATACTTAACATTTTTTCAATCCAGCAAAACTGCTAAATTAAACTACCACTTTATGAAGATGGTCTCCAATCCATTTAAATTTACAGTTCAAATATGTATTCTCATAAATGATATACAATTTTCGTTCAGTTTAAATCTGATTTGCACAAAGTAAAACTTAAAATATATCTCCACTTTAGCACTGACTGCCTCACATGATTTTTAATTTATAGTGCAAAAGTTGAGTAAAACAAACTACTAAGTATATTTCCACTTTAGTAACGACAGCCTCAAATGACATTAGATGCAGGTGCTTTAAATTTTGTTTATGCTATACTTTGTTTAGTGTAAAATTTATCTTCATGAATATAATAATCATACTGTCACCTAACACGAAAAAAATTAACAGGAGAAATAAATCAGATGCTATTTAACAGCTGAAATAAATTACAGGAAATCATCACAGGTTAATGCTGAGACAACAGAGAAAAGCAAAGAACTTGTAAGAAGATTTGTGACGAGAGCAAGAGATATATAGATTACGTTTTCTGGACAAAATAGGATAAAACTCGGTATCCGGATAACGAGAAATAACAGAGCAAGGGTTAGACAATTCTGACGTTACTCGGTATTATTATTATTATTATTATTATTATTATTATTATTATTATTATTATTATTATTATTATTATTATTATTTCAGTAGATGAAGCCTATTCACATGGAACAAGCGCAAAGGGGCCATTGACTTGAAATTCAAGCTTCCAAAGAATGTTGGTTTCAAACCTCCCACATAGGTTCCTCGTTGGGCGAGTGGGTTCCGTTCTCAGCTAGCACTCTGCTGGCCGCGAGTTCGAATCTCCGACCGACCAATGAAGAATAATAGGAATTTATTTCTGGTGATAGAAATTAATTTCTCGCTATAATGTGGTTCGGATTCCACAATAAGCGGTAGGTCCCGTTGCTAGGTAACCAATTGGTTCTTAGCCACGTAAAATAAATCTAACCCTTCGGGCCAGCCCTAGAAGAGCTGTTAATCAGCTCAGTGGTCTGGTTAAACTTAGATATACTTAACTTTTTTTTCAACCTCCCACCGCAGACCCCACACTTCAGCAGTAGCTGATCATGGTACAGAGCCAGTTATTTTCATTGCCCTTGGGGAGACACGAACTCGCGACATCTGAGTGGCATACCACGACACAAACCACTATACCAGCGGACCAGTAGTGTCAGCATTATTGGTTTTTGTGATTCGTATAAATGAATTTGTTCGTAAAACTTTTCAATTCCTCTTGAAATATTTACAAACAAGAGCCTTGATAATGCAAGATGAAGCTGTTACCTTAATAAAAATAGTTTTATAAATTTGCACGTGGGGAAAGATTGTTTAACTAAAATATGTGGTATTAATGTAAAATTTCGAAACATTTTCTTTTACTTTACAATTACCAGCAAATGAATCACCAACTGTTAGCAAGTTAATGATACATACATGCTTACTCACATACATGCACACACACACACACACACACACACACACACACACACACATATATATATATATATATATATATATATATATATATATATATATATATATATATATATATGTGTGTGTGTGTGTGTGTGTATAATGTATATATAATATATATATTACATATATATACATACACATACATATATATATATATATATATATATATATATATATATATATATATATATATATATATAATATATATATATATATATATATATATATATATATATATATAATATATATAT
>NC_089754.1:28464883-28482383 GCF_040412425.1 Macrobrachium rosenbergii | reverse complement strand
GATTTACCTTGAAAATATATTTTTTGTGATTTAATTAGTATCACTCCCTTTGAAAAAACAATTGGAAATTTTTAATTTCTTAAAATTTCATGGATATTCTCTCCATTCAGTAAACCTTCAAAAACAATTTACATGTTGATTTTGTATAATATTTCATTTAACGTGCAAATATATTGTTTTGGAATTAATTAATACTATTTCCTTTGAAAGAACTCCCTTTGAAAGAACATTTTTGATATCTAATAAATCTTAAAACTGTATGAATGCTCTCTCCATTAAAAAAAAAAACCTTCAGAAATAATGAAGAAATCAATATTGTATATTCAGCTTTCTACTCTCACTGGTCAAAAAGAACTACGTCCCGTCCACTGAAACCTTAATTCCCTTTGAGAAACGAGAACTGATTCAATCAGGCAGATACTTGTAAATCCGTGCTAAATTCGTACCCACGTTCCTGCTCCTGTTCTGAATAACATTATTGAAATACTACGATTGTCAGATTTCCCTTCAGGACAGGACGCCACGGTCGTGTTTAATTTCGGATGAGTTTGGAGGTGGTGGATCGTTAATGAGAGACCCGTTGTCTTTTGGTGTAGGAAACGTGTTACAGGATTTGGATTAAGTCCTAAAATACACGAGTTTAGGTTATTTGTGATTCTTAATCAAAATCTTATTCGGAGGTAGTTCTTTTTCAGGGTGATAATCACATTAATTATTCATTTAATACAGGAACAAAAATATTTGTCACTTTTTAAAAAGAGGTAGGTTCAGAAATTTCACTCATTCCTAGCGAGACATCATTTTCAGAAGTTAAAATGAAATGGACTTAAAAGGTAATGAACTTTTGAAATAAGTACCAAAGGCACTGACTAAAAAAGGTTGAAATATTGATATAAGCACAAAACCTGCATAGTGTAAGCAGATGAAAAATGTATGTAAAGGAGATTCCTCGAAAATATTTTAATCCAGGAATTTGTCGAAATCATTTATTAATCTTTAATGATCACGGATTATTAATTCATCATTGTCATCAAATATTTAACCTTTCTCCGTTTAGTATTTAACCTTTCTCCGTTTAGAAATAATTCCGTGGTTATAATAATAATAATAATAATAATAATAATAATAATAATAATAATAATAATAATAATAATAATAATAATAATAATGAGAATATTGATTATCTGTTTAACCCCCCCCCACACACACACAAATACAGAATTATAATCACAAGCAAAAGAAAAATACCACATAAATATGAACAATCAAAGAGAAACAGAACTAAAAAAATGCAAAAAAATATCACTACAAAAATCTTTTGAAAAAAGTCAAAGCGAAATATTCGCTATGGAATCGTAGTCTGGGAATTCATAATTCACCCACCTACCGCATATATGATGCAGCATCCATTATCATACGATGAAAACGAAAATATCTCTTTTTTTTGTATTTTTTTATTATGTCTGTATTTTTATTCTCAGAAAATAAATGGCATTCTTAGAGGTAATGGAAGATGCTTAAATATATTAATTTTCAATGGTATATTTCATCTTCTGTAATTCTGTTTGACAAATGAAATTATTCGTCTTGTCCTGATAATTGATAATGGTAAGTTTTGCAATTTTGTTTTTTAATTATAACTTTTCCCTGTCATGTATATATACATTATTTCTCTCTATATGTTCATGAGAGAGAGAGAGAGAGAGAGAGAGAGAGAGAGAGAGAGAGCAGGATCTTCCTCGCAGAAATGAAAAAAATGAAGGCCACTTGATGGAGATACGGTATGGCTTGCATTCACGAGAGAGAGAGAGAGAGAGAGAGAGAGAGAGAGAGAGAGAGAGAGAGAGAGAGAGAGAGAGAAATGTCCCGCTACTGTGTATTAGAACTTGCTCCCGAGTTAACTAATCAAAACCCGGCAAAGGACACGGAAGAAAAGGACGGGATTCGGAACCTAAATTGTTTGTTTGCTCAAAATTCCAAATGAAACGCAAATACGAGGAATTCCGTGTATTTTCCACGGTTAAATTAGGCTGCGTATGTACACGCATGTTTTCATATACAAACACAAACATTTGATTTATACAATATACAGGCATTTACGTCGTACAGACACAAACAAACAAATTGACAAGCATTCGAGTTATACAACATACAGGCATTGACGTCATACGCACACAAACACACAAACTGGAAGATCTGCAGGTTAACACACATTCTTTTTAACAAAAAAAAAAACAGTTAACATTAAAGAACAAATGAAACAAAACAGCTCATGGTTGCGAATAACTAGCCTTCCCTCCGAGGTTTTTTCCAAGAGCCTCTCACTAATTAAGTGAAGCATTCTTGGTTTTTTTTTTTTAATTCCTCTTCTTCTTCTTCTTCTTCTTCTTCTTCTTCTTCTTCTTCTTCTTCTTCTTCTTCTTCTTCTTCTTCTTCTTCTTCACTGAAGTAATATACTTTTCTCAAGCATAAGAAAGAGACTTGTCTGTTATTTTGAAATGGGAAAAGTCTCCTCCGAAATAAAGTTTTGTTAATATTCAAACTAATTTTGCTCTGAATTTTGCTTTTTTTTTAGTGTGGGCACTAGGGACCTTTCAAAATGTACCAGTTAAGTACCTAGTTGTTTCTTTTCACTGTGTTAAACTTTTATTCCCAAACAGCAAAGCTATTTTAAATATCTCTTTGGTTTGAATCAAGTAAGAATTGCTTGCAATATATATATATATATATATATATATATATATATATATATATATATATATATATATATATATATATATATATATATATATATATATATATATATATATATTTTCACATGTCACACTGTACATATTATTAACAGTCGTTAAATGTGAGGAAGTAAGCCATTTGTAGAAACCACAAGTATCAAATATGCTTTGAAATTTATTTCCGTTCCACTATGAATTACTGAATTTACAGACTTCCCCCAGTCCTATAGCCTAAAGAAATACTTCAGTTATTACGTTAAAAAGCCTATGAAAACATAGGTGATTTAACGTGAAACAATATGTCATTAACAGTTGTTACATTTGAGGGTAAATGAACCATTCGTAAATTGCACAGGTGTCAAAATATGCCCTGAAATTGATTTCCGTTCCACTTTGAATTATGAAACTTAAGTATACCTTCCCCCAATCCTATGGCCTAAAAGAAGTACTCTCCAAATCCAAAATCACAGACAGACAGTAAATTCGATGACAATAAATCCACTAATCCAATTTCCCTTTATACGCTACAAACGACTACTTTGACGCTCGAGGACTTCTCTGAACAAGCACACACACACACACACACACACACACACACACACACGTCAACGACAGAGAATGGCAAACAGTCGAGACAGGGCGTCCAAATCATCTGGAATTGGAGAGGACAACGCTGGCAGACTCCGATTTCAGTTATTAATGACCCAGTCTGGCATCGTATATTCGCGACAGGATTCGCGGAACGACGTACACTGGGCTCTAAGTAATTATTATTTTTTCATAGGGTTCTCACAGTAACACTACATTGGTCATGAAATGTAAAATTGCGAGTTTCATTAATGTAGTTGTGAATAATATTTTCAGTGGTTTAAGCATAAATATTTGTACTTACTAGGCCCTGTATACATCAGCTTGGAGTCCAAACGTTTAGTAACTTTCGACTGTAACGGTAGCTAATTTCATATATTCTACTTGAGATATTTATGTCTGCACATTAACAACAATTGCTGGTAAAGCTAGTATATATATATATATATATATATATATATATATATATATATATATATATATATATATATATATATATATATATATATAGAAGAGAGAGAGAGAGAGAGAGAGAGAGAGAGAGAGAGAGAGAGAGAGAGAGAGAGAGAGAGAATTTATATCCATACGTTTTGAAATCTTTAAAAGAATTCTGTTCTCATTTAAAGGACGAATGAAAAAGTGTACCGAGTTGCAAATGGTCTGAAGATTACTGTCGTACCCAGAGATAAGGATAATCTGAGAGAGAGAGAGAGAGAGAGAAGAGAGAGAGAGAGAGAGAGAGAGTGGAAATTGTTAATATTATATTTACATTATTCCTGATCTTGCTAATATGCGGAATGAGCTTAAATATTCCAAACCAAATCTTAAAAAAGAATGATTCTCGATCATTTTGTGTCTCGAATAAGAAAAAATATACCATCATTATCACATAACTCAACTTTGTTTAAATGGTATTCCCCGAATGGGGCGGTAATTATAAGCTGTTCTTTTACGGTGCAAAGACATTTAACAGGTTTAATAGCTTTTACGTGCAATAATTCTGGATCGTCACGATATTTCATTGTCATCGAATACATTATCTTGGAAAACATTTTTCAACATTGCTAGATTTCAAATGCATTTTTACTTGATGATGCATATTTTCCAACAGAATGATTGATGTCATTAAAGTGTCATGTGCAAGAATATAAAATTATTTTGTAACACCAAAAACGAAAAGAATTTGAGGAAGAAAAATGAGAATCACATAACTGAGAACTACAATGAGAGAAATGATATCATTGTCATAACAGTATCATCATATTTTACAATGAAAATGACAATGGTAATAATGATCTAACTAACACAGTGCATTTCCATTTTTCTCATCATGGCATGATGATTTACAATGCTAAAATGAACACCTTGTTTTATAAGGACTATCCCTAGCGACCATGAAATGTCCAATATTGTCGAGAACATTCAAAGGTCAATATAAATATCCTAGCCGAGGGGGTACCTGTTGGAAAGTGTGGTGGGGGTGATGGAGGATCGTGCACAACAGGGAAAAAGATATATTACGGCAATTAAGAGACGGTAATATTTATGGTCCCTGTTTTTCGCCAGGAATGTCAACGAACTAGTAAAAATTGCTCTCTCTCTCTCTCTCTCTCTCTCTCTCTCTCTCTCTCTCTCTCTCTCTCTCTCTCTCTCTCTCTCTCTGTCAGGGATGTCTGTTAGAAGGATAGATATACACACTTGTATACACATGCAACAGACATATATGATTGTGCATTCACACATATGTATATATGTGTATATATATACATTTATATATATATGTATGTATGTATATATATATATATATATATATATATATATATATATATATATATATATATATATACATATACTGCATATATATATATATACATATGTATATAAACATATATATATATATATATATATATATATATATATATATATATATATATATATATATATATATATATATATATATATATATATATATATATATAATACTAACAAATACATATATACATATATCTACCCCATTTCTACCTTCCCATTAACACCCAAAAACATGAAATAAAGGAAATTATGCCAATACCTATCGCCAAAAACTCCCGGGATGCATCGCGTATATATTTCTTCGGCTCAGAGACGGATGAAACAATAACAACCAGCTTCCAGACCCATAAAGACTTTCATTCCTTGTGGATCGAGCGAATGGAAGCGGGCCTCGTTCCAAATACAAGACGCATGGTCACGCATGCGCGCTTGGATATTCCCCGTAATGGCCTCGATATGTTAACAGCTCTTGGAAAATAAGCAATAAAAGTCAAGGCAGGGTGAGCCTGGAATACAAACACACACACACACACACACACACGTACAAGGCATACATACTTGCAGAGAGAGAGAGAGACAGAGACAGACAGACAGACAGATAGACAGACAGATAACCATACATGAAAAGAGATAAATTCTGTTTTAAAAAAGAATCAGTTTTAATATGAATGAATATAAAGCTACTTTTGTAGAGAGAGAGAGAGAGAGAGAGAGAGAGAGAGAGAGAGAGAGAGAGAGAGAGAGAGAGAGAGAGAGAGAATACCAACCATACACCCAGACAGATAAATTCTAACACGAAAATAAATTATAATTTGAATGAATTATCACGATTCGTTGAGAGTAAAAAAAAGAAAAATTAGTCTTAAACTTAACAGGAATATTGTGAATTCATTGATTTATATTGAATAAAAATGCGTTTTATCAGAAAAGTTTTGTTAATAATGATTTATTCTCTCATTATAAGTAAGTCACAACAATAAGTTTCCTATTTGGAATCTTAATCTTCCCCTAATTTAACTGTTTTCAGAACATAAATTCACGAAATTAACTCATAATAACAGCAAAGCGATTCAGAGTTTAGACTTTTTGGTGGCTGAAAAGGCTAAAACGAAAAGACTTTAGTTTTTTCTTGTATATTTTCATCAGCCTTTTTTGTTCTCTCGTGATAGCTTTCATTTTTGCCGGCGATAGGATGCAATCATTTCCTGATAGATTTTATTGTTACGAGAGAAATTCGATAGTTTTACGGGAACACGAAAATGTCCCAAAGCGTTCACCTTTCTGTGGTCTCCAACGTTTTTTGAAACGTTCGCTTAAAATTTTTCAGAAATGTTCCCTTAAAAGTTTCCTTAAACATTTCCTGAAACTTTTCCCTATGCGTTTTCTGAAACTTGTCCTTAAACGTTTTTGTAACTTTTCTTAAACGTTTCCCTGAACGTTTATTTCTGAAACGATTCCTTAAACATCTCAGGAAATGTTTAAGGAATCGTTTTAGAAAACTTTTCAAGAAATGTTTCAGAAAGCGTTTAACGTTTTCCGAAACATTTTCTGACACGTTTCCTTAAACGTTTTCTGAAAAGTTCTGAAACGTTACCCTCAACTTTTCCTTTATCATTTTCAGAAACGTTTTCACGGGCATTTCCTCAAACAATTTCAGAAAAATTTCCTTAAACATTTTCATAAACGTTTTCATCGGCATTTCCACAAACAGTTTCATAAACATTTCCTTAAACATTTTCTGAAACGTTTCCTTAGACGTTTTCTGAAATGCCCTGAAACGTTTCTCTGAACATTTCCTTAAACATTTTCAGAAACGTTTTCATGAACGTTTCCACAGACAATTTCAGAAACATTTCCTTAAACATTTTCATAAACGTTTCCTCAAACCATTTCAGAAACATATCCTTAAACATTTTCAGAATAGTTTCCTCCAAGATTTCCTTAAACGTTCCCCAAAATCATCTAGTGACGAATTTAGCTCTGGAATAGGCTGAAGCATCATCAACATTACTCTTCGAACGATGATTGATTTGGGAGTTTCATTTGCATATAAAGAGGTCTTTCAGTGGCTGTTCTTTTTTGGGTTGCAATTTTGCATCGGATATGTTTGTCTTGCTATATGTCTGTTTGTACTGTTTCAGGAAAATACAAGGTTTTGTGCGCATGCTCGAACACACACACACACACACGCACTGTTTATATAGCTGTCTGTCTTTCATCTAACTTTCTACCTCTCCCTCTACTTATCTATCTATCGAAATATATATTTATTTGTTTATATATGTATATATATATATATATATATATATATATATATATACATATATATATATATATATATATATATATATATATATATATATATATATATATATATGTATTTATGTATGTAACAGGGATCTTGGTATTTCCCAGACTATAGTATGTTCCCCATGTGCTCATTTCCATATGTATATACATATATATATATATATATATATATATATATATATATATATATATATATATATATATATATATATATATATATATATATATATATATACAAACTATATATATATATATATGTATGTATCTGTCTACGTATATGTATAGTATAAAATTACTAAACTGCTGTATGTAAAAAGATATTTAAGAATAAGATTAAAATACAAAATTAAACTTTCATTTATCGATAAGATTCACCTTGTAAACGTGAACGTTCTGACATGTAACGCGGATTAACTTATAGAACAAGCGCCAGTCTTCCTAGCTGCGTGTAACAGAACATAAATACAAGAGTCATTCAATTCCTTAGTGGGACTAACCAGCGACACCAAAATTTCAGGCTAGTATACCGACAGCCATACAGCCATGAATGAATTATCGTACAACCGACGTAGAGTATGTGTAAGGAATAGTCAGTGAATCAGTAATGGTAGGGTTTCATTGAAATATAGGTTCAGTACATTTGGAGATATCAAGATACAACTGATTTACCGTCACTTCTAATTTGATGGAATGGTTAAATTTGGTTTCAACTAAGACTGAGCAAGTTATGTACATGTATATATATATATATATATATATATATATATATATATATATATATATATATATATATATATATATATATATATATATATATATATATATATATATATATATATATATATATATATATATATATATATATATATATATATATATATATATATATATATATATACATACATATATATATATATATATATATATATATATATATATATATATATATATATATATATATATATATATATATATATATATATATATGTATATATACATATATATATTTATATATATAAATATATATATGTATATACAGTATATACATATATACAGATATATATGTACTGGGTGTTTCTGAAATTAGAGCCCCCACCCCTCCACAGAACAAATGTACATTATTTTAAGTTTCTATGAAGCTATTTTTCATTTTACATTTCTTGTATTTTCAGACTGAATGACGGAGTTAGATACAGCCATGGCTAACGACTCGCAGGAAATCAGATGGATTGACCGAATCCGGGCTATAACCTTCAGAGAGGCCAGGGATGCTGGCGCATCCGTCATTTCACGTTCCTGGATAGCTAAATACATTAAAAGAGATGAATCCTTTTTTAAAAGAAACTGGAACAAAAATCCATATGACTGTCATCGCGAAAAGAGTGAGAATCTTGGAAGGCCTGAAGTCCTTTCTCAAGAGTCAAAAGACATCATAGCTGAGGCAGTGGGTAGACCAAGAAAGTCTTTACGTAAATTGGCGCTTGAACTAGAAACAAAAAGGAGAAAGAGGAGAAGTTATAGTGCTGTATATCGTGAGTTGAAAAAATCTGGTATCAAGGTATTTCATGTTATCAGCAAGCCCAACATCACTCAGCACCAGAGAGAAGACCGTGCATGGTTTTGTGGTTCATTTCTTAAAGATTGGGATGAAGCTGACTTTCTCCATGTTGCTGCATCAGATGAATTCTTCATTTACACAGTCAGGAAGCCAAATCATAAAAATGACATCATTTGGGCTGCAAAGTTGGATGATATCAGCGATGACGTGCGCTATCGCCAAGTTGTGAAATTTCCTGAATGTTTGGGAATTTTTCTGTTTCACAGCCAAACGGTTAATGTGGATCATCAAAGAAAAAGGACAGTCATGGAATGGCAAATACTTCAGAGAAACTGTGCTTACTGGTGGAGTATTTCCTTTCCTCAAAGATCCTGAAAATGTGTTATCTGTTGAAGAAGTCACATTTTTACTTCATGAGGCACCATGTTTCAAGGCTCCTCAGAAACAGGAGCTGCTTCGAAACAGTGGTATCGATTTCTTCTCGTCAAGTGAATTTCCAGGTAGCTCCCCTGACCTTAATGTGTGTGAAAACATTGGTATTATCTTAAAGGATCATGTTGAAGCGCGCACAGTGAACTATGGTGGTAGACCAAGCCTTGACGACCTGCGAAGAGAGGTGACCAAAGTGCTCAGGAAATGGAGTTTGAGTCTCAGCTTTTTGCGATTTTGCTGATATCATACCCCTCAAGAATGCAAGCTGTGGTGCAGGCAGATGAAGGCCACACAAAATATTAAATACTCAGAGAGAAACTTAAATAAATACCTGTTCTGAATTACTTTTGTTTTTGTCCATATCAATTTTAGTTTATGCTGTAGAGGGGGCTCTAATTTCAACCAAACACCCTGTATGTATATATATATATATATATATATATATATATATATATATATATATATATATATATATATATATATATATATATATATATGTATGTATATGTATGTATGTATATGTGTATATATATAGATACACATATATATAAAGTTATATATTCATTCATGCATACATATGTATGCAAATCTATATATATGAAATATTTATATATGTGCTTTCGTGCATACTAACGGTATATATATGTACACATATTTAGTTATGTGCCTGGGCATAGGTACAGCTAGGTTCTAACCAAAATTTTGATAATTGTCTAAAAATAAAACAAAATTAAATTTGCGCTTAGAAGACACACATGGCTACAGGCTTTTGTTCCCTGCCAATCAGCTTTTATTTCCTACCTTCGTTCGGTCTTCAGGAAACAAAAGTAAAGAAGGAGACTCACGTATATTCTACGCCCTGACTCTTATGGAGGGTAAAATGAAGTTATTTTTCTCGTATGCCCCAAATAACTCCACCATAAACCCCATTACCCAATCTTGCCCCCATTAGTTTGGGTTATTGAGGGCCATATTTTCTCTCTCTCTCTCTCTCTCTCTCTCTCTCTCTCTCTCTCTCTCTCTCTCTCTCTCTCTCTCTCTCTCTGCGAGGATAGGCACTTTTACGTCTGCATATAATGTTACGAGACACTTTATAGCTCAGTATTTCCATATTAAGCTGGAATGGCCCCATAATTTTAATATATATATATATATATATATATATATATATATATATATATATATATATATCATATTTATACACATATACATGCATAATATACATATACATATATTATATATATATATATATCATATTTATACATATATATAATATACATATATATATATATATATATATATATATATATATATATATATATATATATATATATATATATATGTACATAGACACACATATTTCTCCAAAGAGATGTATGGTTATAGAAGTAATCCCCTGCATTAAAACAGATCTGTTTACGATAACTAATGAGGCTCATACTGCGCTTTATAAGCAGATTTCAGCAAGGTTTTATTCAAATAAAAATAGAATATATTCATATGCGCATATATATATATATATATATACACTTAAAATAATTATGATTGTCATTATTACTCAAATGAGCAAACATTACGTGGAATAAAATTAGAATACTGTCAGCTAATGAAAGGAGCTTTCACTGAATATAATTAGACATTTAGCAACAGCGAGAGAGAGAGAGAGAGAGAGAGAGAGAGAGAGAGAGAGAGAGAGAGAGAGAGAGAGAGAGAGAGAGAGAGAGAGTTAACAGTGACATAGAAGTAAAACTCTGATTCATATAGGCATAGGAATACAAAAAAAAAATACGTACTTACGGAGAGAGAGAGAGAGAGAGAGAGAGAGGTAACAGTGACAAGGAAGTAAAACACTCATTCATATAGGCTTAGGAATACAAAAAATACATACTTACGGAGAGAGAGAGAGAGAGAGAGGTGGCGGTGACAAGGAAGTAAAACACTGAATCCTATAGGCTTAGGAATGCTAAAAAAGTACATACTGACGACGTAGTTTTGCAGACTCTCCTAAACGGATACAGTCACTAAAAGCAATTACGAAAAATCTTTAAATAACTTGTCTTTTTAGAATGACACTTAACAGGTTGTTTTCTTAAAGGAGGAGATTCAAGTTCATTAACCCACACTGGAAGGTGACCTTACGACACTAAGGTATACCACATACTAAGTTGTCCTTGGTTACAAAACACAATGTATTACCAACAAAGGTTAAAGGTGAAATAGCCTATTTGTATATAATTTTACAGTTTTCATACTACCATGACCGTATGGCGTTCTTCAGAGCACTGTTGTGAACAAGGTCCCGTATTTGATGATTACGCAGAGGTATACAATTAAGAAAGAATAATCTAGTAGACATTCTTTTTCAAAGGGATGACATAATGGATTTGCAGTATATATATATATATATATATATATATATATATATATATATATATATATATATATATATATATATATATATGACATAATGGATTTATATATAATATATATATATATATATATATATATATATATATATATATATATATATATATATATATATATAATAAATGATGGTAATAATTTGACACTACCTGTATTGCAGTATTAAACGGGTTTAACATACGCAAATGAATAAATTAAAATGAAAGGCAAACATATTACATACAGTATATATACAGTATTATATACGGTACAAGTATATACATTGTGGCTATTACAATTATATATACTGTATATACTTGTACCTGTATATAATACTGTATTTATACTGTAGGTAATATGTGTTTGCCTTTTAATTTAATTTATTCAATTGCGTATGTCAAACTCGTTTGATACTGCAATACAGGTATTGTCAAAATATTGCCATCATTCATAAACCTTCAAAAATAAATAAAAACAGTGGTACATTTACAGTTTTATTTAAACACTGGTAATTTTCAGAATTCAGTACTTGGATAACGAAACCGCATACGGTACAGGAAAGAACCATTTAAAGTAATGCTTTATAAAATGCCAGGTAGCATTAGACAATTACTACTTGCAAGAAATGTTTTAAAAGATAGAATCCCATATGCGATTGATGTCAATATATGCTCATGCCTGCAGCCTACGTGAATTCATTGACAGAGTAAACGACATCATCTCTATTTACATCAGGTGACTTTCTGGAAAATATGTAAAAATATTATTATTATTATTATTATTATTATTATTATTATTATTATTATTATTATTATTATTATTATTATTCAGATGATTCCTATTCATATGGAACAAGCCCACCACAGGGGCCATTGATTTGAAATTCAGGCTTCCAAAGAATATGGTGATCTTTAGAAAGAAGTAACAGGTGGTCGGAAATGCAGAAAGAACATTTATTAAAAATTAATTAACAAATTAATAAATAATCAAATAGATAAAGACGTAATTAAATTATTAAAATTTTAAGAGAATAAATATAAGTATAAATATAAATATAAATACAGATATATATATATAAAATATATATATATATATATATATATATATATATATATATATATACATATATATATATATATATATATATATATATATATATATACATATTTATATGACTTTCGTTTCATTAAAGCATCAAATATCATTTTTGGAATTCCTAATTGAGGTAGTAGAAACGGAATTTCTAGGAATGAAAATATTCGCTGGGTTGTAGGTCACCTCCCTTTTTGATGATGAAAGTGTGTCTTTTATCCTCTTGATTTCGAGTGAAAAACTTATTGGCATCAAAGGAATTACCCGTTTAAACAGTCTGTTATGCTCCCTTGTTATACGCACACAATTTACTAACACTAATTATTGGTCTGCAATAATTCAGGTTGTTTTGCCATACAATATTTATTTTTTTGCTAAGTAAAAATAACTAACAAAACATTTGGATATTTTTTCTACCCTTTGTGGTTCGGTAATGAAAATGGTTTATGCAAATGGTTGGTTTAGTTTAAAAGATTATCCTATTGTTTTTTTTTATTTGTTGTACACGTCGCTGTGATGTTATATCTATGTTTGGTATTGTTGAATTAGCCTGTTTTTATTTTCCTGTGTCAAGAAGTATTATATTCAATTTCAAGTTCATATGAAATTATTAATTTTTAACAGCCTATAAAGAACAGATCATTGAAAACATTACCTAAAAGAATTCGACCGTAATTTAATGTATTGTTATTAATATCTGTCAAGAACCTTCTCAAATAGAAATTATTGACCATGAACTTAAAAAAAATAAGTGTCTTCCAATGAAATCATTGTTTTCAAACGGCTAAATAGTCCATTATTTCATCAAAGCAGAAAAATTGTTTTCCTAATACATTCGCTTAATGAAGCCTTTTAATGAGAATCAGGTTTAACTCAGTGTAAACACGAAATATGCTTTTATTTAAAGGAAGGGTAATACTGATTTACTTAATAAAATATTAATAAGTTCATAGCATATTAATACTTATAAAAACAGGCCCCGTCCTGTCTCCAGCGTCTGCTACCGCTGCTTTAGTCAGCGGTACTGCTGCCTATTCCCCTAGGCGTATGAAAAATCCAGAAAAAGATTTAGGATTCCTTTCAGAAAGAAAATATTCAGGATTTGTAGGACAGCTCTTTCCTTTGTGGTCTTATCGGAATCCTTGCTTCCCCTGTAGGATAGTTTTAATGAGATGGGAGATCCCAGTGGTTAGGGGTTTGATATAAGAAGCTATTTTGTTTGCGTTATTCTATAAAAAAAAATATTTATATAAACTTTGTACCTCAGGACGTGCTTTTAAGGAAAACGGAAGCTTGAATTTCAAGTCAGTGGCCCCTGTGGGTTGGTTCAGTTCGAACAGGGTTCATGTTCTGAATAATAATAATAATAATTCTAATAATAATAATAATAATAATAATAATAATAATAATAATAATAATAATAATAAGAGGAAAGATTCATTCTCTGAACCAACTGGCATAGAATCAGTTGTTTTTGAGAAAACAGATTTGAACGATAACGTGATAAGTTCGTCTGGTTTTTGAGAAATCAAGCAAAAGATATGGAGATTTAACCACGTAAATATAAACAGCCAAACTGAAAACCTGATCTCTGAAAAAAATAAAACCTGGAAATATTGGCTAAACTCACTTCATAGGCTTTCATAAAAAAAAACTATAAAGGCAATATTTTAATTTGTAAAAATCAATCGACTAGAGCTATATTACTCTTTGTTTTCAGAGGCTGAAAATTACTACATGAAAATTAAATATTTTCGAGAATCATATACATTTTAGTCATCAATATTGCGGTGAGGGCAACAGACTATAAATTTAGCGCAGTGAAAAATGTTTGTGATATTTGTAGCTCAGAGAGAACTAATTTCAATTTCATCAAGGCAAATGGAGCTATTTTGAAGCACAGTACGAAATATAAAGCACTCGTTATGTTTTACGCAGTTTATCAATTATCAAAAATGGTAAGATAAAAAGACTTCTGAGTAGGCAGTTGAGCTTGACTGAATGACAAAAGAAAAACAAGATTGAAATTAAATAGTTTTCGTAAAGGGAAAATGTAAAAATATAAACACTCGGACTTAAACACTTCTCTTTTTCCTTTTATTACAAGCAAAACCATTTTAAAAATTTAGATTTTTCTTAGATTTCTGGTAATCCAACACATACCAATAATAATAATAATAATAATAATAATAATAATAATAATAATAATAAATAATAATAATAATAATAATAATGAAGAAAAAATCCACATTCATGTTAGTGTAAATGTATATTTTAAAATATATGCAGCTAGAGCTTTCAAGAACCTGCTCAGTTCTCCTTATGATTAATAATAATAACAATAGTGATAATAATAGATCCTTTAGTTCCATAATAATAATAATAATAATAATAATAATAATAATAATAATAATAATAATAATAATAATAATAATAATAATAATACTGTAGCTCCATGTCTGGCTCTTCCGCAAACCTCGAAAAGATATTTTATGATCCATAAAGTTCAAAAGTCTTTAAAGTGATTGACGTATAAAGCCACCAGTTTACGATGCACTTCGTCACGAAAGCACTTAACTAAAAAAAAAATTAGAATAAAAATAAAATAGAAATAAACGTCTAGATATTCTCAGTCAGTAACGGAGAGTGGATGTCGGTTGGAGAAATTTGGTCTCGGCTCGGAATTCTTTCCTCTGTACAGTCGCCGTTTTGAATAAATGCATGTAAATGTCTTAGAATGGAGGTTAGTAACGCTGGCAATTCTAGACTTCTGTTTTTTTCCTCCAGCTAAAGCAATGTTTGGGAATGAGCCACAGAGAGAGAGAGAGAGAGAGAGAGAGAGAGAGAAATAGTAGATCGAGTACCCAAACTGTTCCGTTCGTTGCTATTGACTAGCAATTTGTCAGTGTTTTTTGAGCACATACGACAATTTGACATTAATACGTTCTTTTTTTGGGATAGCAATGCTTGGGAATGAGAGAGAGAGAGAGAGAGAGAGAGAGAGAGAGAGAGAGAGAGAGAGAGAGAGAGAGAGAGAGAGAGAGACAGACAGAGAGAATCAAGTACTCTAATTATTCGTGATAAATTGTCCTCCATTAGTTGGTACTGAAAGGCAATTTGTCTGTGTTTCTAGGACACATACGACCATGACATTATTGAATTCTTTTCTTTTGATTCATTTCCTTCAGTCTTTCGAAAGTGAAAGTTACTTTTTGTAAAGCAATTACTAGTTGTGAATTTTAACATCACCCCTATAATATGGTGAAAAAGAAGCAGTCATTAAAGCAGTTTATATTACCATAATGTTTAACTGACATCCTAGAAGACAATACAAATTTAGTTTATTAATGTATAAGTATATACATATACATACATTATATATATATATATATATATATATATATATATATATATATATAAATATACATTTATAAATATATATATATATATATATATATATATATATATATATATATATATATATATAATGTATGTACATGTATATACTTATATATTAATAAACTAAATTTGTATTGTCATCTTTGATGTCATTAAAATATTATCAGTTAAACATTTTGGTAATATAAACAGTTTTAATGACTGCTTCTTTTTCACCATATTATAGGTGTGATGATATTCTCATCAATAAATGTATGTATGTATATATATATATATATATATATATATATATATATATATATATATATATATATATATATATATATATATATACACACACACTCAGGTTGTGTAAGGCTATTTTATCATTTCCTCCAAAACAAAATTACTGATAAACATAGACGCGCCAGCCGCCGCCTCCAACACAACAAAGCCTCTCACATTCAAATAAACCTTCCCTGTAACCAAGAAAACAAACCGGTAAACCATGAAAATAAACCCATACTTACATCCCTCCTCTACAAACCACTTCATCCGCTGGGCGTTACCTCACCTCGACGTATACCCAATGTGTGATCTCACCCTGATCGGGTATTCATGACTACATTTCCTTTTCCTCAGGTATTCATGGAGAACGTCCTCTTCAGAGACGGGAATAGCCGTTTTCACCTTTATATATATCGCTTGAAGTCTCCCTGTGGCAGAGAGAGAGAGAGAGAGAGAGAGAGAGAGAGAGAGAGAGAGAGAGAGAGAGGAGGGGGCCTGGTGGTTGAGGGTCTATGTTAAGGAAGCATTTTAGATATCCCTTCATTTTGGCATTGTGCAGTTGATTAAAGGCTTTTCATAAGAGAGAGAGAGAGAGAGAGAGGAGAGAGAGAGAGAGAGAGAGAGAGAGAGAGAGAGGGACGGGTGGTTAGGGGTTTATGTTCAAGAAACACTGTAGATATTCCTTAATTTTATTGTTGTTCAATTCCTTAAAGGCTTTGCATGAGAGAGAGAGAGAGAGAGAGAGAGAGAGAGAGAGAGAGAGAGAGAGAGAGAGAGAGAGAGAGAGAGGGGATATTCCTATCCAGGAGTTTTCTTTGTTGTGGTTTGCTTTTGCATAAGCTACGAAGTTGGGAATACAGCGTTTATGGGAAATGGTATTTCCGTGTAGTCTGGCTGTGATAAGGTT
>NC_089754.1:28439883-28454883 GCF_040412425.1 Macrobrachium rosenbergii | reverse complement strand
ACAAGAAAACTATTGTGCCGGCTTTGTCTGTCCGTGCGAACTTTTTTCTGTCCGCACTTTTTCTGTCCGCATTTTTTCTGTCCGCCCTCAGATCTTAAAAACTACTGAGGCTAGAGGGCTGTAAATTGGTATGTTTATCGCCACCTTCCAATCATCAAACATACCAAATTATAGCCCCCTAGCCTCAGTGGTTTTTATTTTATTTAAGGTTAAAGTTAGCCATAATCGTGCTTCTGGCCGTGGTTAAAGTTTCATGGGACGCGGTTCATACAGCATTATACCGAGACCATCGAAAGATGGATCTATTTTCGGTTGCCTTGATTATACGACGTACAGAAAACTATATTGCATTTTTTACTTGAATCAATGGGGTTTTTTAAGAAATTGAAACTTATGTTTTTCCCAGCCTGTATCTTCAGTCTTAATGCCATTTATGCTTATCCCATAAGTAAATAATACTATTACTTCCTTTCTATATAATTTTTTAGTTTTCACTCCGATATGTTGAATACATAAGACAGTCAAAATAACTTCTACTATGAGATTTAAGGCCCTAAAACATGAAAGACTTCAATTTCTACACATTATTTTATAAACCCAGAAAAGGAAAAATGAGCAGGTTTAATCTACTTTTTCAAGCAAAATTAATGATTGTTTTATGGAAATCATTTATGATTTTGGCAACGATACTTGTGCAAGAGTTTAATCATATACTTTATCAGAAAATTTCTTATATTACTCAGAGTGTAAAGTCTGTGGATCTCAAATAAAGTTATATAAACCACAGCAATGATATTTTGAACCAAACCATGGCGCTCCATTCTACGCTTAAAATCATTTAAATAGAACAATAGTACTTCGAATACTACGATATTAGCAGGCTAAATCACATCCCTTATAACAGAACACTCAAATCCTCTAAGGCTTAAGAACAATGAACCGCATAATGAGATTAATATAACTGTTTTCACGAGACTAAACTTTCCCCTCTACATTTAGAGGAAGCGAGTTGACACCAGTGATATTAGAATACATTCGCTCGAGAGACTTAGACAAATACAGTTGGATTATGTTCAGACTCCCCCTGGGATTTCATGGGGATTCGGGTACATGATCTAGAGCTTCTCATTCTGACAAGAATATTATTTGTAAGGATACACTTGCGTATTTCTCACGGTGTAAATCTTCGAATGATATGATTTGTAGTAATGATAAGAGATTAAATTCAGGTCAGACTTTCGCTACAGGAACTCATTCCTATTGAACAGAGATGGAATACAGATAAAAATTTCGCGAACACGAAAGAGGATATATATCGTGGAATTGTCTGTATAAAAACATGTCTCATGTAATTCCGAATGTTAGGAGAAAATCATAAGAAATCTAGAAAGCATATTGGAATAAAATTATCAAAATAAAACATGTATCTCTCTCTCTCTCTCTCTCTCTCTCTCTCTCTCTCTCTCTATATATATATATATATATATATATATATATATATATATATATATATATATATATATATATATATATATATATATATATATATATATTATATAAAATTATAAAATCCCATTTATTATCCTTTTCAACTCTTGCCAGAAAATACTTTGAAAACTTCACAAACATAACAGCCTCGATTTTTCCCGCTTCGTTTTCTTCAAATAAAAAAAACAAATGTAAAAAATCTTTAGCTAACTGGGGTACATGTATACTGTCCATGAACATGAACTCAGTTTATGAGGAAAGGAATTCTGAACTACATACCAGGCTATCTGTGTTTTTGAAAAATGTTAAACCGCAAAAGTCTGTTTCAGAAACATGTTTCTGTGGTTCATAGAAAAGAAAATCTCTGTTAAAATCATTTTTTTTATCTTTTATTTCCTGTACCATTTTAAATTCAATACTGAAATTTCATGGGGAATAAACACACTCATTTCATTCCCCCTTTCAGTTCTTTAATGGCTGAGTGTCAGATTAACAAAGATACAGAAGTTGTAGGGAGTGAGCTGCGTGGTCATACAAGAGAGAGAGAGAGAGAGAGAGAGAGAGAGAGAGAGAGAGAGAGAGAGAGAGAGAGAGAGAGATCTAAAACCCTCAAGCAAGATCATGAAGGATTTAGAAGAGAGTCTCTCTCTCTCTCTCTCTCTCTCTCTCTCTCTCTCTCTCTCTCTCTCTCTTTTTATGAATGTACGTTTCATTCTGTCTATATATATATATATATATATATATATATATATATATATATATATATATATATATATATATATATATATATATATATATTATACATTAATACATATATATACATGCACATATACATACATATATATATATATATATATATATATATATATATATACATATATGTTTGTGTGTGTGTGTGTGTGTGTGTGTATGTGTGTGTGTTTGTGTAATTACGTGTTCTGTACTTGGCTACAATTTCCTTCAGAATAATGCGTGTTTATTTTGACGATAGCTCCATACCTCGACCATTTTACGTTATGTTTCCTCATATTTTCGTTCCTTACTCTATATTTCTTAAATATATTTTAATTTCTCTTCCATTGCCCTTCGTGTTTCTAAAGGATTTTCTTAAGGAGTATCAATACACCCTTGTATCCTACGTTGAGGCAAAGGATTTCAAAGGATTTCAGGCTCTCAGTGAAGACTTTTCGGTGCTTACGGAATATTTGACCATAAATAGACATTGGATTTTCATTGTAACCTTGTATGATAAAATATTGAAAGGGCTTTTGCCTGGGATTTTCACAGTAATATTTCATCGTGAAATATTTTTAAAATGTTTTCTTTGCCGACCGAAGATTTATCCTCGAGAGCAGTATTACCGATAATAATGAAAAATATGTAATATAGGTATTATTGTATACCTTACCAAGCTTGTTGATGTTTCTGACACTTACAAAGTACACGATGATTCTTTTATTCATATTTTATATCTTCTATTTTACTTGAGGTTATTTTATTCGTGTTTTGTTATTCATGAAAACGCAGAAATTAATCAGAAGGACATACGTTGATACTATTCAGCAGTAAAAACAAAATAATTTCTAATAAGACTTAAGTTCCCGATCTCGGAATAAGACCACAAATTCCCGAACACATTTTTCTTTATATATTTCATTTAGAGATAAAAGATTCTCAAATAAAAAAATTTATAAAAACGTTGAGAAAAACAAAATACTTTCTGATAAGAATAATGTTCGGATTATGAACATAAACTTCCGAAGACATTTTTCTTCATATATTTTCTTTGGGGATGATAGACTCTCAAATCATAACTCATAAAACAGTTAACGGTAGCTAGGAGTTTAAACTTCAGTGTACCAACCCTACTATTTACAACCACAGGCGCTAATAAACCTTGTTAAATGAAGATACTTACCAAAACTTTGAGACGGGAACCAACACCCATAGAGTCAAGACAATAGTCGAAGATTAAATTAGACTGGCCCCAGCCGTTTCACCTCCAGCCCTTGTGAAGCACGTAGAATACAGATGACTTTTTTGCAACGTGTTCTGTTATGTCATCAAACAGCTTCCTATTGGTAGAAATAATATATCATTGCTTAAGTGTGTGATGCAGTTATTAAATTTAGAATTGACTCATCACCTGCTAAAGTTTCTTTTGGGTGAAATTTTTTTCTCATTCATTATATATTAAAAAATAAATCTTCTATGTTAGTCTTTCAGTTGATGAAAGCAATGAAATTTATTCACTTTATATTATAGCACTGTATCCTTAAAAAAAAAAAAACATTCATCTCAAGCCATTTCGCCGTTGAAATACCTAGGAAATTTGCAAATAAAAACCATCAAACTCAGAGGCTACACAAAGTCTCATCTACTTTGCAGCATCCTGAGATAAAGAGAGCCGTCGTCCCATTTCATGCTTCATAAAGACGGACATTTCATCTTCAAGATTCGTTTTCCAGACGACAAAACTCCTCATTCTTTACTTGATTTTCGTCATAAAACCTTCTAAAAGTTTGTGTTTCGAGGTATTTGTGGAAAAAACTGAAAAGAAATGGAAGATGAAAGAGTTAGCACGCATCAGAATGTCTCAGACGTATTGAAAATGTGTATTATCTCCATTGATAGTTTTCAGTTTGACAATGTAATTATTTTTCATATAATTCAAGACATCAGTTTTGAAAATGTGCATTTCATAAATATAAAGAGTTCACAACATTATCGGACTTTATTATCATATAACAAGACAGGGAGGTTTAGGTTTCAGTTAGGTACTTCAATTCTTTGTCATATAATTCAAGAAATCAGTTTTAAAAATTTGTATAATATAGATGTTTAGGATTCATAACATTATTAGAATTCATTTTCGGATAAGATACTGAAATCTATGTAAAATTTTCTCTATCTTTAAATTCATGATGTGAATCACAGACATATAAAGGCAAAATTGCAATAAAAACAAAATAAAACAAAAAAAATTATATACTCATAATTATAAAACTAACATTGTTATGCTGTTTTATCCTAGCATCCGGTAATGAATCGTTCGGAAAGATTGATTCTAAATATATAGAATAAGTTTGACAAGAAAGGAAATTTCCTAACACAGTATATTTAACAGTTAATAGCTTCATTCTCAGTCATCATGAAAATATAAATATTTGATCAGATATGTTGAAAGATCAGAGTCAAGTGTTTCTTGACACGACGTCACATAATTAATTCAACTTTAGGAACAAACAAAGCTCGTCGTCCAGAATGGCACCTAATTACGTTCAATCCATGTAACTAGAATTAATGCTCTTACCTTCTGAGCATAATAATTTTGAAGCAGTTTGTTTCCAAGGTCATGGACTTTCTAAAGCGTTTTGGTCTCTGTTGATTGTTTTATGTTTAATGATAATTTGCCAGCAAGTCAGATTAAATGTATGTTCACAAATTATATTTCTTATGTAAAATATTAAAACATGTTTACAAATACTCTAATTAATTTATATTCATTTAAACATATGGAAAGGAAAGGGAGTAAATTTTTAGTAGATTTTAATATTTTTCCCAGGTTCATTACTCAAATTAGCCCTTTTCTTTAAGTGAAAATGTTATCCATTCCTCTAATTATCAAAGGTGCAAAAGCTGTTTTTCGTTATATCACATATAATTCCCTAACAAAGTTGAAACATTAATGTATTTTAGATGAATATCATAAACGTTATCATAAAAATCGAACCAGAGTTTATTAGTCATACAAACTTGGTGATGATTTTATCAAATAATGGAGAATATTATAAGTATCGTTGTCCTCCATTGTGTAATACACCTGACTAGGCTTTTCCCCCTTCAAAAATAAAAAATTAAAACCTCATATAAGTAATCAAAGATATTAAGAAGAAAAACATATTGGTTTCTGAATCTATAGCTTACCATAGCAGTAAAATGCTGGAGAGCAGTTTCCTATTAAGATGCAAAGCTATAAGTCTTCCACTTTCAAATAAAACTCTCTCCTGCCAGAGAAGTCAATTTGTATTTCCGAGTTTACTGCTCTTGTTTCGAGCATTTATTAAAACTTCCCGGAGAAACGCCTTCCACATATTGCTTCCTACGCTCGTGAAAGGATTTTCGATGCCCTTTCAAGTCTATTGATGGAAAAGATTAATCACTATGAGAAAATACAATATATTGATTTTATTTCATTTTCATAAACGTGACTTTCGATTCCTATTAAATCTACGTGGCTTAGACTATTAGTTAACATCATGTAAGCTATGCATGGCTGAGAATATTATACAAGCCATAGTATATATTTACAAGCCTAGGCACATTCAATCGTCAAACACTGAAAAACATAATATTATTTTCCCATTCATAAAACGTCATTTTTTCAATTTATATCTATTTATTCATCTGAAAAAGCAATGTATCGTACAGAATGTATCTTACATGCTATCAGCTTTATAATTCTTCATTAAGGCATATAAGAATTATATGACTGGAAGCAGCAAAAACAACTCTCTCTAGGAAAGTTGGAGGGTATCTGACAATACCTCTACACTGCAAGCAAAACTGAAGGCGCTGGAAAACTCCCAGCACAAACATGGAGATACGACATACACACAGACTCCAAATGGGCTATCCAAGCATGGACTACAACAAAGCCGGTTGAAAATATAAAATTATTCACTAGCATAAGATCAATAGCATCTTAGTACTAGAACAGAGCAAGAAAAATAACTCAATTTGAATTCAGGAAAATGGAGAGGCGGATGCCATTGCAAATAGCATCCTACAGTACAGCACACGCACCACTCTTGTCTTGCCTTTGACACAGTTCAAGCACAGACCTTTTAAATATTGCCAACAAGAAGAAGAAAGTCCTGTTAGGGAAACTTTACTGAAGGCTCAAGAATCCCGAGGTGGCATGTTGAAGCCACCAACCTCCAGCCTATAAAATTTCCAAAGAAGCAAAAAGGAAATTGGCAGTCTTTCATACACTGCGATTTGGACACCAGTGCAGTTGGCAAGTATTTTTGGGGAACCTACATCATGAAAACTCACCAGACTACTAACTTTTTCCCTTTCAGACACCAAACAAAACTCACTCACGTCTAGCAGAATATCAAAACACGTTTTTTAAAGCATTTAATACTTTCCTAGCTTTCACTGTTTTTACAGGAACTACATTTTAAAGATAAAGCAAGCAAAACCAACTCACGTCTAACAGAATATCAGAATACGTTTTCGAAAGCATTTAATAATTTGCCAACTTTCACTGTTCTTACCATCCTCCAAGGTAGAGCAGTAAAGTCTGCTTCAATAACGAAGGCTGCTTATGTTATAAAAAAGTTTTTTTCCATGATAATTACCCAATTTTACATTTGACGAGTGTACTAAGATAATCTCATTCAAAGAACCTCTGGCCATACTAAAACTGGAGTAACTCAAATCTGGGTGAGTTTTATTTTGTAAATTTTTTCATTCCCCATTTTTCTGTTAGTATAATTTAATTTTACTCACTTGTCTATTCATTTATCGCTATTTTTCAATTACCTATCATTATCTTTTTCATTTTCTTTCTATCCACTGCATGGAGATACAAACGCCATTTTGTTCCCTCACAGTCTACAGTCTTTCCGGATGCCAACACGGACCAGGAGCATATGAATATATAAATAGCTTGCAGTTCTCATCGAGAGAGACACAGAAGAACATGTCTTCTCTTCAGTTAAAGTCGAACCCTCTCTTTCTCTTGCATTTTAAATATTTCATTTTTCCTCTTCGATCCCTACCACTGGGACATCGATGCTTTTGGCATCACCGAGTAAGTTAAATATGGCATGATGTGTCCGTAGAGTTATTTACACTTCCCGTCTGTCTCGTACTGCCTATCTCCGATTCGGCAAGACTCAATATCATTATCCCTTCCTGGCGGGTACCTTAGGGTTTACATTTTTTTTTATTTCTTTCTGGAACATTATGAAATTTGTGTAAACATTAAGAACGAAAAATATTAGCCTGAATAAATGATATTCACCGAAATGTTTAGTTCAATAATCCATTAAACTGTATTTGCAATAACATTGATTGAAGTAATAAACTTCTCATTAAATTGATATCTGTGACAGTCATTACAGGGTTTTGATGGCTATAAATTTGCCTTATTTTCAGAGATTTTTAAAAGCGTTAAAAGTAAAAATCACAATCTACAACAAATAACGTAACTAATATATAATTTACAATAACAAAATAACTGATTTCAAGTATTTAACTTGGCTTAATGTATTGTGTATAACCGTAAATATGTCAAAACTAATTATCGGAAAACTATAGGCAATATTTAAGGCGATATCGTTGGATCACGAAATTATAACGTAAATATATAATTGCACTGCAAAGACACGACTATTTGCCACAAACAATTAGGGAACTTACTAAGTTTCTGGTGTGCTTAAGGAGGGTTAGACATGCTATTGTAAAGACATACCAGCTGATGAATTGGAGCAAACAGAACTCTGAAACATGGAATGACTAATTCTAAGTTAGACAGACTATATATATCAACTGGGTTTGCTTCAGTATATTAACGATATCAACAGACATTTAAGTCTACATCAGAGGTATTGTCTATATTTTCTGGACATGGTATACGATGCAAAACAAGGAAACTATTGACACGACAAATATATTGCTATAAAAGCAAAGATAAAGTTGAATTTAAATGCATACAAGTAACATATATTCCAGCAAGTAAATGTGAAAATATGTATCACATGATCTAGTGACGTCTCAAAATTTCATAAATGTTGTGAATGATGATTAAGACATATTTATTTTCCACCACAGCTGGCCCCATAACGCAGCTGGTGCTGCTTGCAATCAAATTCTGTTTTTGGGACGGGGTGTTTAAAATTCGCATAAAAAACTTATTGCATTATGTTTTGGACGCATGATATTTTCTCTCTTCCGCCTGATTATTTTTCAGTTTTCAGGATTTAGCGTTAATCTCCTCTTTTATTATTTTATAGGATCAGAATAAAAAGAGAAAATTTATTAGAGAGATGAACAGTACTTAACGTAAAGTTTTCCGTTTATATTATTCTGAAAGCACTGGTTTTGACATACTGGCTAGAAACGATCAGGAATGGATATTCCTCTCTCTCTCTCTCTCTCTCTCTCTCTCTCTCTCTCTCTCTCTCTCTCTCTCTCTCTCTCTCTCTCTCTCTCTCATATGGGTTGCTCCTATTGTATAAGAAATCCAATATATATATATATATATATATATATATATATATATATGCTATATATTATATATAATATAATATATATATATATATATATATATATATATATATTATATATATATATATATATATATATATATATATATATATATATATGTGTGTGTGTGTGTGTGTGTGTGTGTGTGTGTGCACATATTCTTTTAGTAGTGACTGCTTGTTCATTTACCTCGTCATACACTTGACTCCCCCCAGAAATTTAATTTTTCCAGAGACGAGAAAAAGCTGAAATATAATTCAGTGATATTTTCACTAAACACAGGAACTTATATGCTCCGAAATCACTGCATTAACAATGAACTATGGAGCGGAAATATGTGAAATATTCAGATATTATTTTGTGTAGGAATTATCTCACCGAATAATAACAGCTTAACAAAAAATCATGGTTTTAACATTTCCTGAAATGATAAATATTTTTTCAAACAAAGGCTTCGAGTCTTTTCATGGGGATTTTACCACGTGTCGGAGTTAACAATGTGTATATTTAGTTTTTTTAGGACAGGGGAAAAATGTTAAATGATACCAGGGTTTCTCTTTTGATAAAACCAGATGTCATAAATTTTATTCGTATTATATATAAAATTGGAACGAGTCTGTGACAATTACTGGCTTTCCTAATTATGCGATTTGTGGATAAATTCACTGATTATGAGAGAAACGTTGCTTTAAAGGACTTTACTTCGCTTTTGCAATTTGGATTACAAGGCTAAATTAGCAAAATTGTTAATAAGGTTCGACTTGTAATTTTCTGTAAAACACACACATGATACACACACATATATATATATATATATATATATATATATATATCCATATGTATATTAATGTTGCTGGTCCCTAGAACAAATGCGTTATGAAGTAATGAAAATTTTATTTAGCAGGCCTTGTAAATTTACATATACTGCAATGAAGAATCCGAGCATAAAACAATTTGTTTTATGGCAAGCGAAAACTTACATTTGCTCCACGATTTTATTCATATTAAATGTTTATAAAATAACAAAGGAATTTAAAAAAAACATATATTGGCAGTCAGGATTCCTGATTATAAAAATTTTTATCTGATCACCTCGCAACAATTCTATATTTTAGAGAATTTTTTTTAAATGCATCAATCAAGAGAAAAAGAAATACCTAACAAGAATAGTTTTTCAACCATTTCGCTTTTTCTCATGCTAGCTGAAAAAACAAAAATTATTCCAGGAAAAATGGTTCAGAATGGTAGACACATATCCACGCGTATCTGACTTTTCCCATCCATAAAAGCAAAAATGTCGGTGCGCAAATTTCAAATGAAATGTGCGAGGCAGATGCTTTTGATCAAGAGGAAAGGTTTATTTGTTGCTATAAATATGCATTTATTTTTAGGGGCAAGGAATGCAATGCGGACACGCAACCTACCTCGGTTCAAAACTCTTCCTGTCGTCAGCACTGAATATTCGAGACGGCTTTCGTTAATGAGATCTAGTTTCTCTTTTTCAAATCTGGATCCGTGTGCCTTCGTTGAAGAGAGAAAGAAACGTGTTTCGAATGCCTTGCTTCTCTCTAGCAAATTTTATTTCTTATTAATGTCATTGCGATTACTTTTTCTTACCTATGTGTTTTATTGTTTCATTCCTATTTACATATGCTCCTCTTTTCTGCTTGAAATTAAAGCTGAATCTGGGATGCATTATAAACTCCAACATCACTTCATAACTGCCCATTTTTCCCTATTTAATTGTAATTATATCGACATTATCTACTTGCATCTTTCGGGAAACGTCACAAAAGATTCTGGAAGGAATACTGGATGCTATATTGTAGGAGAGGTGAGGAAAAGTCTTATTTAATTCTGCTCTGACTACTAATATCATTCAGGGTATTTATCCTAAGTATCTTTAACATTAGTCTTTCTTTAAAATATAAATAATTGTTCTGTATGACCCGGTCTTACTATATACTCTACTTCCATAGATTTAAAAAAAAAATACGGTTTCTTGGAAACGAAAGGATTTTGGTACATGTTCAAAACTCCATCTAAAGAATAAGGATGGATATATGAATGAATATGGCGTATGGCGATTACAAGAGATAATTCATTTTACATACAGCACTGAGGTTGGTACAACTCACTAAAAAAAAAAAAATTACGAAGACCATTGTGAAAAATTGAATAGATGAAGTTGAAAGCGTCTCCTTTTAATAGGAAGGAAAAGACTTTAAAATACGCAGTCATTAAAGATGTGGAAAAAATAAAGAAAATTTAATAACAGATCCTTCCTCAAGGTCTCTCTGGGACGGGGGGGGGGGAGTCTTCTTTCTCTTTCACTTGGAATTTTATGAGACTGTCGTCTCCATTTAATCTCGTCTTGCAGCTCATGTCAGTGTCCAGTTTTTTTTAGGGAGCTTGAAAACTATGGACCATTCCTTTACTCTCTCTCTCTCTCTCTCTCTCTCTCTCTCTCTCTCTCTCTCTCTCTCTCTCTGCAATTTATCATGACCCTAGATCTTTACTTCCTAATTTAATCACATATTCCTAGATCATTCATTATTGCTAAAACAAATTTTAATTATATATTCCTATCATTCATTATGTGTGTAAAACAAATTTAAAAATATAGATATATATATATATATGTGTGTGTGTGTGTGTGTGTGTGTGTTTATATATATATATATATATATATATATATATATATATATATATATATATATATATATAATATATATATATATATATATATATATATATATATATATATATAATATATATATATATATATATATATATATATATATATATATATATATAATATTTAACAATCTAGCATCAATTCCAGCAGACTACAGATGAAATACATTTAGTTATTTAATCCTACGTTCATATACTTTTGTTCAGTTTAGACTTGATAATTAACTATGAAAACTAGAAAAGATAAATATTTTATTCCCTGTTACACTTAACAAACGTATATGATATGATATACCCATGAATAACCCCCCAAAAAAGTGTAAGTTGAAAAGCTCTAAATTCACAATGGGCTGCTGAAAATTATGTATGCTTTCACCCGTTGTATATAGATGAGGCCACTTGTTCACGGAAATTGGCCATGCCATAAATTACCATGTGTTAATACTTTTATCTCTCTCTCTCTCTCTCTCTCTCTCTCTCTCTCTCTCTCTCTCTCTCTCTCTCTCTCTCTCTCTCTCTCTCTCTCAGTATATACTTTTGTACACGCGCATACACACACACATTCCATAGAACTGTCTCTTGAAAAATGGGAATAAAGCTATAATATGACGAAAATCTCTGAAGTGTCCAATTTGGAATTTACTAATTTTCAGTGATAATTTATGACCAAGGGACCTCCTGGCGTTATGTTGCCACATGAACCAGATTGAATGGTATGTGTGGAGCAAGAAAAACAAATATTCCAATAAAAATGCCTTGAAAGTAAGGATGGTAAGGCCAGGCATTTGGAAGAAAACGATTGAACCATACCTGATTGACTGGCTAATCGGGTACAGTCGTAAGTAAAGAGCAGTGGTTGAATCAGTCTGTGAATTCTGAGCTAAGCTGAATTGACTCGAGAAGTGGTGTTGTGGGGGTGTCCTATCACCCGCTTTGGGAAATAGTGAATAAAATTACGCGGATTTTTGTTCTTGGACAAGGCACAATGCTCATTTTGCTGCTGGTTTTGATAAAACTTTGCTGCTCTATAATTTTAAACAATTTCTCCATATTTATTTTCTGCTCGAAAAGTACTCATTTGATTAATATTAACCTAAATTTGATCTTTTTACTTTAAATACTGTAGAAAAAGTTGTGTTTTCAATTGCTGAAACATGTACAATCCTCATATTATCATTTCCCATATAATACGGTTGATAAATGAGAAATATACTATGAGCTAGGGCTATAAGAACTTTTATTAATTTCATTTTGTCTTCTAGGTGCTCATCCATCATGCTAATGACTCCTTGCCGCGGCACTCTTAACAAAGAGCTCCATTCTTCATCAGATTATCGCGATTTATGGAGGGGAAAACAAAAAGGTGTTTCGGCGCAAAACACAGTCTTGACTTGCTGTTCTTCATCAGGATATGAGGATATGAAGGTAAAACTTAAAGAAAATTTCTCAGTTGCTCTATTAAGTTATAGTTAGAAAGGTTAGACAGAAAGACAGAAGAAAGAATTGGGATTGAATTGAAAGCAAAAGGGCAAGAAGGGAGTGCATCTAGGGGTTGAAGGGACGATGCAAACAGCATTCACAGAAAGGACTAGTTATTGTAGGTCATATTCTAGTTTTTCCAGATCGAAGGGATTGTGAAATTTAAAGAAACAACATACCTAGTCAGTGCTAGAGAGCAAGTTCCAGTATGCGTGAAAGTGATGTTTATTTTCTCAGGATTCTTGTTGTGTCTATTTATGTTTTTTCATTAACATTATCCGTGCGTTTTAAGGATAAATAATTTTAGATATCAAAATTCAGTACAGTTAATGCTCAATGTACATTCTAGTTGGATAAAATATATCAATGTGGAAAATAGTTCAGAAAATGGTACAAGTTATTCCAAAAGGCTGCATCTCCTTTATTCAACGAAGTATATTATAAACAATAACATTTTTATACCAATTTCAAAAGGTTTTACTATGCATCAAAGAATTATTGACAAAACGAAGTTTTATGGTAAGTTAAAGTGTTATTGCTCATCAGTTACGATCCCCCTTATTGTTTGAAGTTGTATAAATTAATAAATAAATAAATAAATATAATATATATATATATATATATATATATATATATATATATATATATATATATATATATATATATATATATATAATGTGTGTGTGTATGTGTATATACATTATAGATATACATATATATATATATATACATAATATATATATGTGTGTATATATATATATATATATATATATATATATATATATATATATATATATATATATATATATATATATATATATATATAAAGAATTGTGTTAAAAGAAAGCAAAAAACGATCAGGACATGGACTCTGAAATAAATAATTGGCCGTTATCCACTTACCTTGTAAAGTGTTGACGACAATAAAGGGTAAGAACAATTTCGTTTATTCTCCGAAAAAAAAAAATCGTATATTCCAGCAATTTTCTTTTATCATGACACGACAGAGAAAAATATCGAGACTTCTTTACGGAAAAATACAAAATAACGCTTCTGACGAACCGTTTCCCTGGAAAACTTCCGCACGGCTCAATTCACCCACAACCTTATTTTTCACGACAGAGTACATCTCCACTGGATATTCGCCTTCTTCTCTCCTCGAGGCCTGTCAGCAGTTCCAGACAACGCCACTCGAGCGTTGGGGAGACGAATGGAACTTTTCAGTGTGTCTGGAAAACATGTCTGAATCCCCCCAAAATCTCCCCCACCCCCTTTACACACTTTCCGGGGCAGAGCTGTCGTCAGTGCATAGCAAAAAAGATTGAAAATACTGGAGGATACAGTAAAGTTCGTTTATAGCGAGTTCCAGGGGAGTGTCGTCTGCAGTTCGTTATAGGCATCATTCGTTATAAATGGAGATACTTGACATGATTGGATTACCTCCCTTGCTTTGATACAGAATGAAATCCAGGCGATAAAGTATCGATCCTCCAAAATGTATCACGATTTCTAATACATTTCACTAAAGTCATTATTAGTTTAAGAACTGGATATGTGTTTTAATGTTTAAAACAAAATTAAAGTTATGTTTGTAGTTCTTCCTTTATTTAAAACCTTTAAATGAGACGGTAGCGCAGCATATTAATTATTTTGCTTCACTAGGATAACAGTTGTTTGATGTTTGTTTAACCATAAAATTATCACTTCGTTACAACAGGTAGTTTTTACTATAAAACTCACCGAGACGTACACAGTAGTTTGTTACATGCCTGATTCTCGTAATAAATAATTCGTTACATACCTACAATTTTAAGCTCAGTTATTTGAGCTGGGACCGCGGAATTCGTTTTCAGGCGTTATAAGCCTGAATTCGTTACAAGCCTCTACTTTATAAACGAACTTTACTGTGTTTCATTTCATCTCGGTAAATAGTGATGAATAAGGATTATTCACTGTGGCTGCTTTATGATTTCCCCTCTTGGAAAATGTTTTTAACTTTAGGATTCTGTTTGTGTTGGGAGATTATAAAATGAGTCTTTTTTTTCACTTCGACTTTTG
>NC_089754.1:28414883-28437383 GCF_040412425.1 Macrobrachium rosenbergii | reverse complement strand
AAGCTCGATGAGGAAAATAAGAATTGAGGAAACTGCTGGAATGTTTCGGCGAAATTGGCAATCACAAGTTATTATTTTTTGGGTTTCTTGAAAGTCTTTTGGGGAGGTTCTTGAAATGACTGTTTCAGTCTATTTATGTTTAATTTGTTTCGTCTTTGTTATATAGCGTTGAATGTTTTTTTTCTTTTCTTGAAAATCTTTTGGAGAGGTTCTTGAGCTGACTATTTACACGTGTTTATGTGTGATTTGCTTCTCATTTTGTTATGTAGCATCATATGTTTTTTACTGCATGCTTTGATTTAACTTGACTTCTGCGTCTGTCTGTCTGTTTGTCTGTCTGTCTGTCGTCAAATCTTGTAACTCAATTTCTGACCTGTTCCCTTCGCCCGATGGACTTGAAATTTTGCATGGTTAATCAATCCCGGTGACAATACAACCTTACATGATCAGTAGGTCAGCAGTGACCTTTAGTGACCTAACAGTGACCTCTCCAGTATCTCAGGATTTGTATGAAACTTCGGATTTTTCACAACTTCTTTGACTCGGTAGAATCCATCTTCTATATAACCACTCCCCCTTCCATCTTCCATCCCCTTCCCCTTCCCTTTTCCATCCCCCTTCCCAGCACACAATCAAGTGTTAATTTAGTTGTGACCTCCCCTCTCCCTCTCTCTGCCCTCCCCATCCCCTTCCATTCCCTTTCCCCTCCCCTTCCTCTTCCAAAGCGCACGATCAAGTGTTAATTAGCTGTGTCCCCCTCCTTCCTTCCCCTGCCCTCCCCCATCCCCTCCCCTTCCCCTGCCCTCCCCTCCCCTCCTCCCTTCCCCTTCCACGATCAAGTGTTAATTTTGCTGTGTCCTCCCCTCCCTCCCCTCTTCCATCCCCTCCCCTCCCCTCTTCCATCCCCCTCCCCTCTCCCCCCCCCTCCCCTCCCCTCCCCCTCCCTTCCACGATCAAGTGTTAATTTAGCTGTGTCCTCCCCCTCCCCTCCCCTCTTCCATCCCCCTCCCCTCCCTCCCCTCCCCTCCCCTTCCACGATTAAGTGTTAATTTAGCTGTGTCCTCCCCTCTTTCCTCTTTCATTCCTTCCCCCTCCTCTTCCGGAGCATGCGATCAAATGTTAATTTAGCTGTGTCCTTCTCCTCCCCTTCCCTCTTCCATCCCCTCACCATTCCCTCTTCCGTCCCTCCTCCCTCCCCAACACACGATCAAGTGTTAATTTAGCTGTGTCGCCCCCTCCTCTCCCCTTCCTCTTCCCTCCCCTTCTCTCTTCCATCCCCTTCTCTCTTCCATCCCCTCCACTTTCACCTTCCCTCCCTTCTCCCTCCCTCCCTTCCTCCTCCCCTCCCCTCCCCTCCCCTATCCCCTTCCCTATCTCCCCTTCCCCATCTCCCTCCCTCTTCCCCTCCCCATTCCCCTTTCTAGAACACACGATCATGTGTTAATTTAGATGTGTCCTCCTTTCCCCTCTCTATTCCCCCTTCCCTCTTCCATCCCCCTCCTTCCCCCACCCTCCCACTTCCCCTCCCCTCCCCTCCCCCTCCCTTCACCCCACCCTTCCCTTCCCCTTCCCCCTTCCCTTCCCCCCCCCCTTTCTCTCCCTACCCCTTCCTCCTCCACATCTCTCCCTCCTCTTTCCCCTCCATCCCCTTATCATTTTCCTCCCTTCCCTACCTCTCCTCCCCTCCCCCCCTCCTCCCCTCCCCTTCCCTCCCTCCTTCTCCTCCTCTCCCCTCACCTGCCCTCTTTCCTTCCCCTCCCTTTCCTTTCTTTTTCACTCATTGTCATAAAAAGCATAATTTAATGATTTAGAATCACATTTACACATGGTATGTGGCTAAAACCCTTTGCTCATCCACGCAAGCACGTCTTCGTGGCATTGCTTGATCGATTCCCATCGATGAAACCGAAAGAAAAAGAAACGTTCGGACTACATGCAACTCTTTATTTCAACAGGTCATTTGTTCCATTTGCCTTGTGAAATCGCCGACTATTTTTGCCGCCTGAGTCAGAGGTTTTCATTGAAATGAGGAAATGCCCCAACCCCTTTTGCTACCCTCTGCCCCCTTCGTTCCCTACTGCTCTGCCTGTGGCTGTCATAAGTGATTTTACAAATTGTGATGTCAGTTTATAATTTAGTCCTGAGGACGCCGCAGATAGTTGAGAAAATGGCCCGTCGACCACAAGAAGTGAATGGAAGCAAACGTGAATAATTTTACTATATTTCTGAGAAGCTTACTTCAAGAGACAAAGACGTATAGACTGATTCAGAGTCTAAACAAAAAGATAGTCTCTGCAAATAGTGCCATTGACTTCAGTAGAAAGGAATATTTGTACTGGAATACGTTTTTAGCCCATTAATGAAGTGATTTCATTTCGCAGTTATTATAAACTGAATGTCGTTAATGATATGCGTTTTTATAAATAACGTATTAGAGAGAGGTGACGTATGGACGAGTAGAAACACACTAAGCATCTTCACTTAAAGGAAACAAAAATGGAGATAAACAGGATGCTGGAAATTAAATGAAAACAAAAAATACAACATTAATGTATTATTTCATGTCATAAGTAGATAATCTTCACTGAAGGGGAACAAAAATATAGATAAACAAGATGCTGGAAATTAAGTGAAAATGAAAAATAAAGCATTAATGTATTAACTCGCTTCACAACTGAATAATTTTCTTTCAAAGTTCCCGTTTCCTTCAGTTGCCAAGATGCCAAGATTCTGGGACTGAAAGGAATAAGAGAAATATTAAATTAACGTATTAACTCACGTCATAACTGCGGATCATTTTCTGTTAAAATTCCCATTCCCTCCAATTGGCAATCAAACCCAGCATTGCATTTACGCAACTTTTACTATGACACAAGACCAAAATTCCAGAATTGAATCAAAATCAGCACCACTTATCACGTGCTGATGAAGACATAGATTCAGATTTCGGGCAATGGTTGTAATTGAATGTCATCTGGAATGAGTGAGACGTTTGTCACGGTCGAAACTAATTTCCGGAGTCGGGGTCCAGTCGTGGAAGGCAGTGAGTGTTGCCTATCTTTAGGGAAGCAGCCAGTCTTTGTTGCAATGTTTGTGAGTATGATGGTAATAAATTTAGAAGTATGTATGTATGTATGTATATTATATATATATGTATGTATGTATGTATATGTATATATATTATATATGTAAATAAATATGTATATATATATATATATATATATATATATATATATATATATATATATATATATATTATATATATATATGTGTGTATATGATTAGAGTATATAGCAGCGTTGAAACTGAAACGACGGAACGCAAAATCTTGTGCATTTACACTCAGGCATTTTCAAGCAAACCTAATGTATTCTGTTCATACCTTATATCGCGTTGCTCTTCCTGTGATAGGGATTATACATGTTCGTACGTATGTATTTATGTGTGTGTATATGTGTATATATATATATATATATATATATATATATATATATATATATATATATATATATAATATATATATATATAATCATTTCTCCCTAAACTGCTACATTTCCGAACCCCTGCAAATATACCACAAAATCCTGTGCTCTCGTAATTTTTCTCACAGTAATTAAACCCTACTATTAATCTGTTATTGTTCATTATAACTTTGGAAGACCAACTGCTACCTCATCACTTAACTAATCGTAACTATCTTTGTGTTGTTACCCTCGTCTGAAAGGGTAAACTTAGAATGAGACAATTATCATCCAATCCCTTTATCATTATTATTCTGACTGTAACATTTTACTGACGAATGCAGAATATAGAAGGATATTTTATCTTCTGTGGTGAAAATGAAAAGGTTAAATATATCACATTATAAATGAGGAACCTTACAATATGATTTCTTTCCGTTTTGTTTTAATATTGTAAAGATAAAAAATATATAACTTTCTTTTAGTAATGATTAAATTCAGTCAGGCAACTTTTGTCACATTTTGAATGAAACTTTATTCTTGCTATTTATAAAGAAACTGAAGGAAGTTAATTTAAAACACTTGTGGTAAAAAAGATTTTTATTAAAGGTTATCGCAAGTCTAGCAGCAGCCTAAATTATTTAATTTAATTATTTTATTGGCTATTCCTGTAACTTCTATATTCTATAATATCTATATTACATATCAGTATTGGGCTGCATGTATTTCTATATATAATAATCCTGCAGTTATTCATAATGTACATAAAAGCGTCAAAAATTTTCCAGTTATTTCTGCTATTTATAAAAGCGAGAATATTTCACGTTTATTCTATTGGCCGAAAATATTGGGTTTGACAAATTTATCAGCATCAATGGAAGTGCTGTTTTTAACCTTACTACCAAGGCTTCAAAACAATTCTGTTTCCATTTCTATTTTCCTCAGTTTGAAAAAGAAAATATAATTCCTTAATTTCCTGCCAGTAATCTGCATGGGCGGATTTGTATCTTTCACAGAAAAAGCATTTTGAACCGTTAGAACTCTTTATACATTATTCAGTAATTCTTGGCTGGCAGCTGTAATGGAGAATTCATGAAAAGATTATTCATTTTTCCTTTTATATTTTGCGGTAGAGAATCTTTTTTTATTCTTGTTTTATTTTTTATTTTTTCATTCTAGGTAAATGCGTTTATCTCAGGCTTCAGTTTATGAAACTCATGACAAGAAAATTAATAGTGATGAGGAAATGAATTAATGAAAAAAAAACGGTGTTTAAAATGTAATGCCTGTTAAACACCTGTCCATTCATTTATTAATTTTCCTTAAGGAAGTGAATAAATGAATTATCAGGTGTTTAAAATGTAATGCATTTTAAACACCTTTTTATTAATTTATTCATTTCTTCATTACTGTTGTTTTTCTTGTCATGTTTTTCATAAACTGGAGCGAATTACAAATATATTTGGCTAGAACTAAAATTTCAGAACATGTTCTCATATGCATTTTGAATGTTCTAATGAACAATTCGAAACAATATTCTTTTTTCAGACATTTCTCTCCATTTAATAATTAATGATCTTGCAAATGCATTTATATATTACCACCTGCAATTAACAGCTGGTTACTGAAAAAACACACTCATGAACGCACTGAAACACACGCGCGCACACAAACGCACACACACACATACACACACACGCACACATTTGCTAATTAATTGCATCACTCGTTTTAATGAGCAAGTAACCTCATTATTATGCATGCTGTAAAATAATACCTAATTTCTATTCAATATTGTGGAGCCCGCAATTTTGTTTTATTTATTTTTATTCCTCATTCGTAAAATATCTAATGAATTTGTTATGGCATGAAGCGTGAATAATGTATAAATTCACTCGTTTATTATTAAATTTTAACACTTGTTAAAATTATTTTTAGAGATGATCTGCCTCATTTAGTATTTAATGAGGCATCAGAGTAGAGAGAAAAAATTATTTCTTGTTCTTGCATTAATTTTGCAATATTGGCAACAGTCATTAAAGATCTCTAATTAGGGAATTGAGCAACTATATGTCAGGTCATTTGCCTTAAAACAAATTACTATCGTGATGGCTCCCGCAAGCATTTCTCGTGGTGCACTGTAAGCATTAGTAAAGGGTGTTAGCATTGTCCTTTCGGCCCCTATTTGCGCTAACTTTTTAGCCTTTACTTTACTTCCATTCTCTCTCTCTCTCTCTCTCTCTCTCTCTCTCTCTCTCTCTCTCTCTCTCTCTCTCTCTCTCTCTCTCTCTCTCTCTCTCTCATGATTAAGCTCATTAGTACTGCAGTGGTCTCCTATGGCAAATATGTTCAGGGCAGCATAAGACAATATGGATTTGATACATAAATATATTATTCTTTTCCATCTTAAATTCATCCTTCAGGTAAAATATCACAAAAATACGGCAGGATTTTTTTTCTACGTCGTGCGTGCCTCAGAATTTTTGAAGGAGCACCAGTGTGAGAAGAACATTTCACTTAGCTTCTCTCTCTCTCTCTCTCTCTCTCTCTCTCTCTCTCTCTCTCTCTCTCTCTCTCTCTCTTTCTGATTTTTTTCAGAACAATTAGAAGAACTGAATTAAAAGCTCGTAAATTTTGTGATAATCCACTTTTTGTTTTTATTTGTTGTACTTTCATGCAGAACATTTTTTCTCCACAAAACTAACCTTCGTGTTTTCAAACTCTCTCTCTCTCTCTCTCTCTCTCTCTCTCTCTCTCTCTCTCTCTCTCTCTCTCTCTCTCTCTCTCTCTCAGCTGTGTTAAACAAGAAAGACATTCCTGAACGGAGAAATGGGGGACTGCCGGCAAGAAAAAAAAAAAAAGATTAAAGTCTTATTATCTCTGCCGAAATAGAGCAGTTTTGTTCCAGTGGTGGAAATGATAGAGTGTTCTCCTTCATTTGATCCACCAGCATCACAATACCTTGAGGCTTTGTGTGCGTGGCTTCTGAAAACGAGAAAAAATTTTGGCTACGTTTGTCTATTTTTTCGTGGCGTGTATAGGGAAGGAAAGATATTCGTTCATTGAGAGTACAGGGTGGGGGGGGGAGATATTTGTTTATGGAAGGGAAAACATTTGGTCGGGAGAAGGAAAGATATTTGTTTATGGAGTATTCAGAAAAGGAAAGATATTTGTAAGTAGAGTATTCAGAAAAGGAAAGATATTTGCAATTGGATTATACAAGGGGGGAAGATAATTGTTCATGGAGTATTCAGAAAAAGGAAAGATATTCGCCCATGGAGTATACAGGGAGGGAAATATATTTGTTCATGGAGTATTCATGGAAGCAAAGGTATTTGTTCAGAGAGTATACAGGGAAGGAAAGATATTTCTTCATGGAGTATATGGGGAGGGAAATATATTTGTTCATGGAGTATTCATGGAAGGAAATATATTTGTTCGGAGAGTATACAGGGAAGGAAAGATACTTGTTCACGGAGTATACGAGGAGGGAAAGATATTTGTTCATGGAGTATTCATGGAAGGAAAGATATTTATTCGGAGAGTATACAGGGAAGGAAAGATATTTGTTCAAGGAGTATACAGCGAGGGAAAGATATTAGTTCATGGAGTATTCAGAAAAGGAAGGACACCCGTTCATGGAGTATATAGGAAAGGAAAGATATCTGCTCGTGGAGTATTCAGGGAAGGAAAGATATTTGTTCATGGAATATTCGGGGGAGGAAAGAGTTTTGCTCGTGGAGTATTCAAAAATTGACTTTTTATATTGGCGCTTCTTGAGGACTATCAGATATGAAGATGTTTTCGCTCCTCTAGAACAGATCTTTATTTGATCTTCATTTTCGTTATTGTAATTGTTTTATCTCAGTAATTGTTTTTATTTTGGTGACTAGTTTATGCAGGTCACCTTACTATATATAACTTTAAATATAATAAATATGTCTATAAATAAATCCATGAATATTAAAAACCACCAGTTTCCCGTCATGGAATCAGTATATTTCTCTCTCTCTCTCTCTCTCTCTCTCTCTCTCTCTCTCTCTCTCTCTCTCTCTCTCTCTCTATAAAAGTTCATCAACACCTTCTGTGCCTATTTAAGTATCAAGAATATTCATATTATGGCATATGCAAATGAGGTACTCGCTTTATTAAGCGCCTGACGATATCCTGAATAATGTGGACAACCATTATGGTAATGGTAGTTCTTATTCACGCGAAAATGAAGCTCTGTGTAAGTCATTTCCATTATTCTGAGGTTTATGATCTTTTGAATTCACTGAATAAATTAATTTAGGAAGGCAAAGCAGTGAATTCATAATAGATGGGTTATGTAGCATTGAAGGTAAGACTATACTTCATATTTTAGTTACTTGCATCTATAACATATTGTTCACTCACAAAAAAATCAAAATCTTTCATTTTGTCTAAAGTGAAAAATAAATAAAATTCCTCTTGCATAATTTCAAAATAAATACCTTGCATTTTTGTCTTTGTTGCTGTCTATTCAATATACCTAAGATGTGAATATTAGACGATTATAAATACAATGCTATATACTTGTTAGAAATTGATCATTTACATATAACTCTCAATTGCATGCAAAGAGACAGCCATGATTTATAATGTATAGACAGTTTTAATGATAACTGAAGCAGTCATATAGTTTTAAAGCCTACGCAAAGCCTACAAAATATAGGGCAATGGCTGAGCAAAGTCTGATGGAAAACAACACAGTGTGCACACAATAAATAAACAATACCTCATCTTTAAGACGAGAGCGATTTGACAGAGATATTTGGTGGGAAGAGAGCCGTGCACTTCATTTATCAAGGGATTCCTGACAGTCATTATTATTAATGCAGACAGCGTGATATACTGTACATCGCGTGAATGATGGCGTTAAATTTATCTTGAAATGTGGAGGAAGTATCGAGTGATGTTGAGTGATAATGTATCATTTTTTCTCCAAAATTCGACTCAAAAAATTGAATACAGTCTTGATTATACATCTGCAGGGATCTTCACTTTTGTAAATGAAATGTGAATTATGAACTGTTATCAACGTCATATGTCATCTTCATTCATAAAGTTAGCATGAAGACGTACATAATAATTTTGTTATATTTATAAATTCTATGAACATCGATTTCCCTAAGGGTATATACTCAAGTGAAATCTATAAATTATACCTTCTCTAGAACACAGAAAACTGTAAGAGAAACGAAGCTACGCTTAGTAAGCAGACACATCTGGAAATACATTTTCCCTTTCAAAAGACCATCATCAGTGGCCAACATCCCACATCTTGGAATAGGAAGAAGATAGTATAGCATTTACTTATGCCCGTGAGTGAGCATAATGCACTTCCTGAAATAACATATTTATTTTTAGCTGATAACGTATTCTCTGGCCACACTCTCGGGCAAGCTCAGCTTCGTAAAATCAGGGGCAGTATATCTGTTAACCCCTTCCACCATTGTACCGTGGAGATTTATGCTAATTGAAATCTGCTCTCGAGACTGGCTGCTTCCGAGTTCATTTCTCGGGGAGCCTATTTACGCAACCCATCCTTATTCCCCTTCTTCCTCTGAGTCTCAAACATAGTTTCAAGACTTGCTTTCTCCTGTAAAACTCATCTTCTCAAGATGAATCAGGGAAGCAGGAGAGAAAGAGTTGGCATTGAGAAGAGGATGATAAAACTTCATTTACTCCTGTTGGTGTAAAGCATTGAATTTTGTACGTAGCGATCAGTTCACTGCGAAGGGTTGCAGTAAAACAGAGAGTGATTTGAGGCTAGCAGCCTAATTAGTAATGCTACTATTCTTAATATTATTGCTGGCATTACCATTATTATGAATACTAGTTTTTATACTTCTTCAGCAACTGTGTGGATATTGCCGATTTATCATTTTTTGTCATGTTATCCCATGTATCTAGATTGTCTCTATGGCCATGTTTGAGCTGAAAAAATCTGTTATTATTGTTATCATTATTATTATACATACATACATACGTTTATGTATATATATATACACCCATACACTTAAAGATCCACCCAATCCATAAAAAAACAATAAAAACAAATAATCTCTTTTATAAAACTTATTTGTGAACAATTTCATATAATAAAAAAATTGAGAAAATCTTAATTTGTCCCCCTGTGGCAAATTGACGTTTCCCCTGTGGCAAATTGACATATACAGTAAATGTAATTGGCTCCTGATTTCCCCAGACAGCAGTCTTATAATGAGCTGAAACTCCTTCATCATAGGTACAATTTGACCTAAGATAAACTACGTAGAAAGGGATTGCAGTTCCGCAAGTTACTGTGTATATTTTATTATTGAATGAATAAGAAAAGGGAGGATGTAAACGAACATATGCGGTTTAGCCGAAATCCCCTTTGTTAGTCATTTAACTCTTAGTTGATATATGAAATTTTGGCTATCAGCCAAGTACTGGGTCACTTTCGGCCATTCAGTTCTTAAAGACAGTGAAAAAGGGGGAGTTGAGTGGTTGGACAGCAAGGTAACGAGATCCAGAAAAGATGAAGGACAAAAATCCAAAGGTGGAATTCGGAGAAAACCTCGCAGTTGCACTAAGAAGTAATAATTAGAGATACTGGATTTTAAGATTGAAGAAAGAAGGAATGGGGGTAAAGGAAGAGGCTAAAAGGTTTATGCAGCTAGAGGCCGAAGGGACGCTGCAGACACCCTTTAGTAATGCTGTCAGTAACAATTTACAAAAATACAAATCTTACCTTCAAGTCCTTGATTAGTTCAGGAAACATTCTGAGATTTTGTCGACTATAAATGTAGGTTTGGAAGTAACTTGGATGGGTTATGAAAACATTCTAATGTAAGATATAAATCAGAGAAATAAACAATATATATATATATATATATATATATATATATATATATATATATATATATATATATATATATATATATATATGTATATATATATATACAGTATGCATATTTCAATTACCAAACAACAGTTAAATATCTAAACAGTCCCCCTGAGGACGGCGTGCAATTGGAGCTTCAGTAGTTCAAGAGAAGATGCCATACATTATTACCGTAATTCCATATAATTTGTTGTTATATTTATTTTTAATAGATTGCCTCTTCTTTCTATAATTCCCTTTACCTTCTATTACTTCTTTCTAACGAGTACCATCAAATTCTTTGAAAGCTTGAATTTCAAGTCAATGCTCCGTGTGGTGGTCTTGTTCCATACGAGTAGGGTTCATCTTCTTATTAATAATAATAATAATAATAATAATAATAATAATAATAATAATAATAATAATATAATAATAATTATTATTATTATTATTATTATTATTATTATTATTATTATTATTATTATTATTATTATTATTATTATTATAATAATAAATATCTCCCTCGTTTTATTTGACAACTTTGAAAAATATGATGAATATCCTTCCCGGTAAAAGTTAGGTTACAAATTTGGAAACTAAAATAAATTATACATCCAGATGACGTTGCATTGATAAACCTGTTTTATACATAACTCAGGTCAACAGATGAACTACTCCTGAGGACGAATTAATCATAGCTGCCCCAAAAAAAGTCTCTGAAATAATTTTTGTAATTTGTCCTGCATTTTACACCGTTTAATGATTCCTGAGTGTTAAAAAAATGGTATCCCACGTGGAACTAATTAACAATATACTCTTTCCTTATTCATTAATAATTTTGAATGCTTTCCTTTTTCATTAATAATTTAGTGATGAAAAGTTGGATGTAAAAATATGCTTTTTGCATTTTTTCACAAGGCCGTGTATATAGTATATAACATTGGCTAATTATAGTGATGAAATGTATGTAGTTGGACATATGTAAAAATATGCTGTACATACATATATGTTGGGGATATAAAAATAAACACATATATATATATATATATATATATATACATATATATATATATATAAACACCCATGATATATATATATATATATATATATATATATATATATATATATATATATATATATAATATATATATATATATATATATATATATCTTTTGTGTGTTATTCCCATTTTTGTATGTATGTTTGAAACTTTTTGATTTGTTTGTATATATATATCGGCTGCCCTGCCTGACATACACATACCCTTTGGTATGCATACATTATCATACCAGTTTCTTCCTAGCAGCGAGAAGTTATTGCGCGGGTATATATCGATGTAGATGTTTGTTATTTAGAAGGTGTTGTAGTGGCTTTGTTTTATATATAATATAATATATATATATATATATATATATATATATATATATATATATATATATATATATATATATATATATATATATATATATATATATATATATATATATATATATATATATATATATATACTACACCTCTTACATACAACATGACAGAAATATCAACCAGTGTGTGAAAAAAAACTTAACGATATTTATTACACAAAGAACTGAAATTGCATTTTCCCAATAAGAAAAGTACAAACAATTTTTAGCACTTAATAAATGAATACTCTCAATAAAAGCTAAATACTAATTCCCTAACATAGGTATTTATATTGTAAAGAAAAAGCCGGCTATTAATAATCATCAACCAAAAATTATACTAAAGGAAAAAAAAAGATCATAAAACAATAAAACCTTAAATCTCCTACCTAACAAGCTAGACACAAAGATAGTTATAATAAGTTGGGATAAACAAACTTCAAAAAGACAAACAAACAACGAAATCTCATCAATACAAAATATATAAATTACACCTGAAATAGTTAATAAATTTCAGGCCGGCGCTTCGGTATTCACGTCGAGCTATAGTCTCTCACTATATTCCGAAGATAAGCCAATCAAAAGTCCGTCCGAACACACTTTCAGTGTTGAGCAATTGTCCACAAATTTTTGTCAATAAACAACACATAAAATCCACCCTAGGCGATGATTCCTCCCACAGTGCAGCTTTGGAGACAAATGTGTAGATCCAGGAGACTCTTCCATGTCAGGAAATGAACAAAATAACGAAGATTGTCACCTCTATTCTCTTGTTGGTCCTTGAGAAGTCCAAACAGAAGCCGAAGGAGTGCAAGTTTTAACACTCAAGAATACGGTCACAACGTCTCCAACCAAGCAGTTGAATTGGTATTCTTTATTAACTCCCCATATACACACCCCTTTCTGACGACACTTTGAACACGCCCAAAAATAAAAATATAAAGAGCGTCAAAAATAGCACTATCACTTAAACACCTGGCGGGGAGGAGGAGAATATACTATAAAAACAGCTGAAGGCTAAAACAAACCCTTCATAAAACTAAATTTAACCTTAAAACTAAACTTAATTTAAGGAAACTAGTAACTTAATTTAAACTTTATTAATATAAAATGAAAGCAATTTTTAAGAGCAAAATATCAAGAAAAAACTATTAAACCTATATATACAAATGCGTATGAATACATGCGCGAGCTTGTATTGCATATCAATAAGATATATATATAACATGGCATATCATATATAATCTCTCCGTCAAAAGAAAAAGAACTATACCCTTCACAAGATCATTCGCGATACCTAGCAACGAAATCTCATCTCATCAAACGCCCGTCAACCGGCGCTTCGGTATCACGACAGTGTGGAAAGGTCCGTCCGACCTTTCAGCTGCTGATTTGCATATTTTTGTCTGACGCTAAAATCCCAGTGATTCCTCAACGTGCCTTCTGGCAAAGAGGAAGATTGTCTTTATTCTCTTTAGTGTGTTGTTAATGTTTTATATGGTAGGCAACGCCCTTGCACACACACACGTATTAATATCTTTTATAGTTGAAATACCTATATATATATATATATCAGTGTGTGTGTACATAATATATATAATTTTAATGTATATATATATATATATATAGTATATACATATATATATATATATATATATATATATATATATATATATATATATATATAATCAACGCAGAATCATAACAGAAATAAATTTCTGACTATCAGATCGAGGTTTTCAATTGAAGGGCAAGGACCTAGAGAGAGTTGAAAGACCTGAGAGATCCCTGAAAATTTATAGAGATATATATATATATATATATATATATATATAGAGAGAGAGAGATGCCCCAGTTCGTGGAAAAAACAGCAACTTAACCCTTTGATTACGGCCGAGATGAGACCTCACACTTACCACAATCCGGAGGGTTTTCAGACGGTAGTCACCCGTAGCATGCTACCAGACGCACGAAATCGTAAACAATCATTTTAATAGCGTTTGTATTTGTTGTTTTGCTGCAAATTAACCTGTTTTATTTATATGATAATATTGTGATAGTAGCGATCCGTGATATAGATATTATGTAATTAATGTAACAACACAAATAAATAAACATAGGATAAGTACTATATATCGGGGTTTAGTGTTGCCAGAGGTATAAGCACTGCACTGATTGAGGATGACAGTCTTTTTTTTTTTTGTCATTTTCTCTAATTCTGTTTGAATCCGTAAAGGACAGCTACATCACAGTTGTGTATTATAGTTAAAAATTATTTGTATATTCGTCAGAAAACTAATCATAAAGAATGTTCATCATTTTTATGGTTCCGCTTACTATTCCACTAGCTGGGCAAAAAAAAAAAAAAAGAGAGAGAGAGAGAGAGAGAGAGAGAGAGAGAGAGAGAGAGAGAGAGAGAGAGAGAGAGAGGCGTGACAGAATAAAAATTTTTACCTATGATTTATTCCTTCTAATTGTACATCAATAACATTGGAGAGTAAGTAGACACAATCACAATATTGGTTGCAATATTAACCACATTTCTGGGTAATATTTTTATCAATGATCAAGCACCCAGCTGACAAGGGATACGCAATCTAGAAATTCAGATGAATTCTGCAGTGTTTGAAAAATGGTTTAAAACCCAGCTTCTTCCCAATATAGGGCCATCTGCCATCATAGTGTTGGATAACGCTTCTTATCATTCAGTTCGAATTAATAAACCTCCGACAATGTCTGCCAAAAAGGATGAAGTTAAAGACTGGCTAATAAAAAATTAGTAAAGTTGCAAAGACATTCATGTAAAGAAAATGATTACGTGATTGACAGACTGGCAAGAGATCATGGACATAGTGGTTAGGCTGCCTACATATCACTGCCAGTATAATGCAACAGAACTGATATGGGCGCAGGTGAAATCATACGTGGCAAAGAAGAATCATTTTAAAAAATCAGACCTGCTTCCTTTGGTCAAAGAAGCAATTGAATCCATATCTTCTGACAACTGGGCTAATGATGTGAGACATGCCGAAGATATAAAAAGAGATGACGCTTCAAGAGATGTTTGCATTGATAAATATATAGATTCTTTTGTTATCGATGTAGCATCCTCTGACGAGGATTCTTCATAAGTAATGTCTCCTCATACTTCGATTGTAAATAAATTTATTGCTTTCCCTTGTTGTGTGATATCCTGTTGAACACTGAAATTGAAATAAATTGAAATATAGATCTGTTTTTTCGACAGAAAGTGGCAGAAATATCTTTAAAAATCTACATATAACAGAAATGCCACAGCAGTGATGAGTATCATATGACAGTGCTTTAAAAGCACAGGTAAATCTAATACTGTATAAATGTGTAATAATATATATATATATATATATATATATATATATATATATATATATATATATATATATATATATATATATATATATATATAGTTTTGAGCTTTTGAATTGCTTTCTTTCGTGCATGCCGTAATCCGTCTTTACCTCCTTGCTGTATCAAGGTTGAATTTTCACTGTACAGCTATAAAATAGCTCATAATAAACATTCTTTAAATATTGTTACACCTATATATATATATATATATATATATATATATATATATATATATATATATATATGGTGTAACAATATTTAAAGAATATTTATTATGAGCTATTTTATAGCTGCACAGTGAAAATTCAACCTTGATACAGCAAGGAGGTAAAGACGGATCACGGCATACACGAAAGAAAACAATTCAAAAGCTCAAAACTATATCACAATTATATGACTTCGATAACAGCAAAGGAACAGTAATAAAAAACTATAGTAGATGACGTAACTCAAGAACATTGCTCAGTACAGCATCCAAATAAACAAAACTGAAAATGAAAGCACATCTAGGTTTCCAAATTTCTTGCATCTATCATTTTCATATATTGAATTTTTTTTTTTTTTTATCTAAAATTTAAGTGGGACAACAAAACTTCATTCAGAACTTTCTATTATAGTACACGTGCTTGATAACAGGCGCAAACAATGAGAGCTTGAAGTCAGAAGGTTAATGGTCAGTTTAAGAGGGGCAAAGTCTCTTCCTAAAACGGTCGTACTATAGTAACCCCCCCCCTTTCTTGTTTACTTCTTATTTTACTCTTATTTTTTCATCCTCTGGACTTTACTACTGAAGGTAATCTATTTCTTGTTTTGTCATTGTCATTTTTCAATCTTTAAAGCATTTTAATTTTGTAAGCTCTGTTGTCAGTTTTAATTAGTGTTTTTGTATCTTTTAGCCAGAAAAGATGGGATATGGGTGATCCCGAAGCGCACCTATTAATAAATATATCAATGATGAGCTGACTGTTCTTCCTATCCGTACTCCCTACTATATATATGCATATATGTATATATGTATATATATATGTATATATATATATATATATATATATATATATATATATATATATATATATATATATATATATGTATATATATATATATATATATATATATATATATATATATATATATATATATATATATATATATATATTTTCTATCTATGCATCTATCTCTGTGTCTAACTATCTGTTAATACACACACTAACACACACATATATGTATACATACGTATATATTAACTTTATCACATACACAATTGTTCTGTGCATTAACTAAACCTATTAAACTGGATGGACCTCTATAGATCAAACTGGATGGTATCTATAGATATATATGCAGTTTGAATGAGGTCCTATTATATAATATATATATATATATATATATATATATATATATATATATATATATATATATATATATATATATATATATATATATATATATATATATATATATATATACATCACATCAAGGAAGCAGTAGGGAAAGGCATCCTCATCATCTACAGTTTATTTTCAATGCCGACGTTCCATGACGAATTCCAAGTCGCATTTTCAAGGCTATAAAATATAATATAATTTGCGAACATCAATAACAAATTAATGCAATGGCAACAGCTCTTTATGTAGTAAAAATATTTAAAACAAAACACCTCATTCCAAGACAAGTCAATAATGAGTAAAAGGAGTTCACTAAAATCTTAAAACAACCTACCTATATGAAAGAAAGAACAAGACTAACATAAATAAGTACAAACAGAGTGAGGAAAACCAGTTGCCCAAACTAGGCTATAAACAATTTCACTGAGGACGATTGAGTATTTAACGACGGCACAGTCTTCCTGATAATTATGGATTCTAGGATGGTTAAGTCGTTGTTGTTCTGCACTCGGCCTAGGATGGAAAAATCCTTGCTGTCAATATAAGTTTTACATAATTTTGAATGATTTCGTATATTTGATTGCTCAGGATTAGATAACCTGCTACCTGTTCTATGACTTATGCCCCTGTGGAATCTATGCGGACCTTCAACAGCCTCCTCGTGCATCCCACATATGTATATCCCGTGATCACATCCCGGGCAAGTGTACTTGTAAACAACGCTGGACGAAAACAGAGGACTGAGCCGGTCTTTGACTCTGAACAGAGACCCTATTGTAAAGGGATTTTTCAGGATGATTTTCAGGTTTAAAGCTGGAAAACTCTTTTGAATAATGGCTGTGCATTTTCTCCTAAAAGTATCATCATGCACGAAAGGGAAACTTGCATACATCTTTAGTTTCGGCACAGTCGATTCAGGTGTTGCCGAGTCATTTTCTGTAGTAGCAGTTTATTTAGGGATCTGAAAAAAGTCGTGATGGAAAACAATTATTATTGAAATATTTCACTAAAAAGGATATCTCATCGTGGAAACTCTTCCAGTTTGACGAGTGGGTGTAAGCCCTATGGAGGAGGGTTAAAATAGAGTTCAGTTTCAAATGAAAGAAACACGAACTATAAAAATTCATTCCCAAACCAGTAAATGTATTTTTCTATACACACCTGTGTAAAAACCTGAGTCACCTCTGGAAATAATAAGATCAAGGAAGGGGAGTTTGTTATTTACCTCCTTCTCCATAGCGAACCTTATGTTTGGATGTTGTCGGATGACGAACTCCAGAAAGGACTCTGCATGACATTCATGACGAAATAGGGAGAACGTGTCGTCAATATATCTTCGATAAAATAGAGGGCGGAACCTAATGGGACATTCTTCTATTATGCGCTCCTCCAGGGAGCACATGAAGATGTTAGCAAAAATTGGACCAAGTGGTGATCCCATGGCCATCCCTTCAGTTTGTTTATACAAACTGAAGGCAAAGGTCGTGTCCAGCACGGCCAGCTCTAAAAGTTGTTTAAAAAATGTCCTACTAAAATTATTAAAAATTGCATCTTCATCAGTAAAAAGTTTGCTTAATATTATCTCAGTATTATTATTATTATTATTATTATTATTATTATTATTATTATTATTATTATTATTATTATTATTATTATTATTATTATTGGAAAGCAATTCCACAGTTATGTATATGTACATATATTTAAAGATAAATATACAACTGTGGATTTGCTACTTCATTTAAGACTCATGCTACTATGAGTATTTTTTTATTACTATTAATTTTTTTTTTTTTAGAATATGAATCCAATTCATACGGGACAAGCATACAGGGACCATTGACTTGAAATACAAGCCTCCAAAGTATATGGTAGACAGGTTTTCCAGGAATATTGGAAAAGTTTTCCGTGCGTCTTTAATAGTGTTCTTGAAGACTCTAAAACTTATTTCTTTTCCGAAGAAGAATTTTTATTTAAATAAGACAAGCGATTTAAACTACTCTGTATCCTTCAAAAAAATCTACTATTATAATTTGATGCTGGTACCATAAAAAAACTATATATTTATAACTTACTCTGCTATGCGAAAAAACTTAATCATTCCTTGCTGGAGGCAGCCATCTCTCTCTCTCTCTCTCTCCCCCCCTTAATAAGGTGATCAATGGCAATGGAGAAGCCTTGTTAAAACAAAAAAGGTCACTTTTCTCTTGAAGCTGACTGGATTACTGGGCGCTAGTGATGACCATTTCAGGAAACAGAAATTCTTGAGACCACCTTATTTTTAACTATTGGGAAAAATTAACGCACACAGACGCACAAACCAGTGTATACACACACACACACACACATATATATATATAAAATATATGTATATATACTTATATATACATATATTTATGTATATGTATCTATCTATAATAGTAATTTCAAGTTGATCTTGTCCTCCCAGGGTGAAATTTTCTAGAAAGCTTTATTGCCACGAAAATAGCATTTTTTTAAAGAAATAAATGTAAATGTAGCGAAAATCATCATCATCGTATCCTTTTCCCTCGTCGTCGGGAGGAGATATCTATCTATCTATCTATCTATCTATCTATCTATCTATCTCTATGTATATATATACATATATATACATATATAAATATATGTAGATATACATATATATATACATATATATATATATATATGTATATAATATATATATATATATATATATATATATATATATATATATGCATACATGTATATAATATATATACATATATGAATATATATATATATATATATATATATATATATATATATATATATATACATATATACTGTATATATTTACATATATATGTATGTGTATGTATATATACATACATATATATATATATATATATATATATGTATATATATATATATATATATATATATATATATATATATATATATATATATATAAATATATATATATATATATATATATATATATATATATATATATAATATATATATATATATATATATATATATATATATATATATATATAAATATACATATATATATAATATATATATATATATATATATATATATATATATATATATATATATATATATATATATATATATATATATATATATATATATATATATATATATATATATATATATATATATATATATATATATAATATATATATATATAAATATATATATATATATATATATATATAAATATATATATAAATATATATATATATATATATATAAATATATATATTATATATATATATATATATATATATATATATATATATATATATATATATATATATATATATATATATATATATATATATATATATATATATATATATATATATATATATATATATATATATATATATATATATATATATATATATATATATATATATATATATATATATATATATATATATATATATATATATATATATATATATATATATATATGTATATTTATATATATATATATATATATATATATATATATATATATATATATATATATATATATATATATATATATATATATATATATATATAATATATATATATAATATATATATATATAAATATATATATATATATATATATATATATATAATATATATATATATATATATATATATATATATATATATATATATATATATATATATATATATATATATATATATATATATATATATATATATATATATTTCTCCCGGCGACGAGAAAAAGGATACGATGATGATTTTTCACTAAATTTTTAATTTCTTTCTTTTTTTAAATATTGATGTTTTCGTGGCAATAAAGCTTTCAAGAAAATTTCATACCTTCTGCTGCAAGAAAGAATCATTGTCGCCTGGCGCCGTAATATCTTCGTGTTTTTCCTGCAGTCGTTTTAGAATTCTTCAGCTCATGCGTATAGTGCCATCACTCAATAGGTGCACTGACACCAAGGACTACAGTGGCCATCTCAGGGATCCTCCAGGAAGACGTCTTGAAGCCTTCAGAGACAGCATGTGAGCAAAGAAGGCGAAGTTTATGGTTAAAATGAACTGGATGACGAAGCAGATCGACTAAAAGAGATTTTCAAGAGGGAAAAGTACATCACGAGAATGGCAGATAGCTTCAGTCTGTAATTGTTTACTGCTGAAAATATGGACTACTTCGCGGAGCAGTATGAAGTCGAGGTTCCCGCCTTCTGCGATTATTCGGCACCTCTACAGTCGTATTGTCACTCACGGACGCAAGCTCTTCATTCGAAATAAGGAAGGAAATAATCAAGAAGAGAGGAAGACAGTGGAACGGAGGAACTGAAGAATTTATACGAAATAAAAGGTAGAGAACTTGAGGTGTTTTCTAAGCTGATTGAGAGGGGATTTTGGATGCCCAAAATTACCGCTTGGAGCAGTTCTTCGCTCGAAATAAGAAAGAGAAGGAACAAAAAGAGACGACATCGCCGTGGAGGTATACTGAAGAATGCTGACGAAGAATAAAGTAGATAACCTGAGGTGTTAGAAACTACTTCAAAGATTTTGGATTCACAGAATTACTTTTCGGAGAAGCAAGGAAGAATCGAAGGGATGATCAATATCGTCAGTAAGAGGGAATCTCATAAGTTTATAGAAGACGACTCCTTAAAGCAAAGAAGCTGTTTATGTGCCAGAAAAAGAACTCCAAGTAATGGTTATCGCGATGTTGAAATGATCTAAAACCTTCGAGATTTTCCTTGAAGACATTTTGGAATCCTTCAGTCCTCCGGCTCCTGGAAGGACGAGAGAAATGCCATTCGCGCATGCGCCGAGCTTCAAAGTGTCCAAGAACAATCTCCGAGATGCTTCAAATCGTCTGGAAGCCTTCGGAGACAGAAAGTGTCAGTTTTGAAAAGTAGGGTAAGAGAAAGCAAAGAGTATTGGTGAGGGGAAGGGTCCGACCCAGAGGCCGCTTCCTTCCTCCAAGGAAGCAGCCTATGGGTCTGACCCTTCCCATGGAAAGGGCCCAAGCCCTTTAAGGATTGGCCCCAAAAGCCTACAAGGCTTGCCAGTCTTTTGAGGGTAGCCTTGAAGGGAAGGGTCCGACCCAGAGGCTGCTTCCTCGGAGGAAGGCAGGTATCCTGTCAGGCTGGGGAAGCAGGCCTGGAGAGGGCCCAAGAACTTCAAGGATGAGGCCCAAAGTCCTCCTAGGCTGGCCAGTCTCTTGAGGGCAGCCTTGAAGGGAAGGGTCTGACCCAGAGGCTGCTTCCTCGGAGGAAGGCAGGTATCCTGCCAGGCTGGGGAAGCAGGCCTGGAGAGGGCCCAAGAACTTCAAGGATGAGGCCCAAAGTCCTCCAAGGATGGCCAGTCTCTTGAGGGCAGCCTTGAAGGGAAGGGTCCGACCCAGAGGCTGCTTCCTCGGAAGAAGGCAGGTATCCTGCCAGGCTGGGGAAGCAGGCCTGGAGAGGGCCCAAGAACTTCAAGGATGAGGCCCAAAGTCCTCCAAGGATGGCCAGTCTCTTAAGGGCAGCCTTGAAGGGAAGGGTCTGACCCAGAGGCTGCTTCCTCGGAGGAAGGCAGGTATCCTGCCAGGCTGGGGAAGCGGGCCTGGAGAGGGCCCAAGAACTTCAAGGATGAGACCCAAAGTCCTCCAAGGATGGCCAGTCTTTTGAGGGCAGCCTTGAAGGGAAGGGTCCGACCCAGAGGCTGCTTCCTCGGAGGAAGGCAGGTATCCTGCCAGGCTGGGGAAGCAGGCCTGGAGAGGGCCCAAGAACTTCAAGGATGAGGACCAAAGTCCTCCAAGGACTGGCCAGTCTCTTAAGGGCAGCCTTGAAGGGAAGGGTCTGACCCAGAGGCTGCTTCCTGGGAGGAAGGCAGGTATCCTGCCAGGCTGGGGAAGCGGGCCTGGAGAGGGCCCAAGAACTTCAAGGATGAGACCCAAAGTCCTCCAAGGATGGCCAGTCTTTTGAGGGCAGC
>NC_089754.1:28389883-28409883 GCF_040412425.1 Macrobrachium rosenbergii | reverse complement strand
CGGACTGTTCCACATGCTCCTGTTTCGTTGTCGCCCAAATACTTGAGCAGTTTTGGGCTGCAATACCAATTATCGAAATACAGGATGTGATGTTTTCCGAGATGCGAGGCCATAAATGTTTTTACCACAGAACCAGATACCCCTAGATCCTCATCTACCAATATCTCTGTATCTTTTCCAGTATAGATTATAAAATCGACAATATAATCCGTTTTGGCATCACAAAGTTCAAATATTTTCACTCCAAATCGACTTCTTTTATCTGGAATGTACTGCTTGAAACTTAGCCTTCCTTCCATAACATTAAACTTTCATCTATGCATAAATCCTGGAAAGGTTGAAATTTTTCCCGGAATTTTCTACGCACACTGTCGAGCACGGGTTTAATTTTTTTAGTTTATTATCTGGGCTTGTTTCCTGTGAATTATCAACGAAATGTAGAACCCGTAGAATTTGAAGAAATCTGTCCCTTGCCATCAGCCTTCTCACTCCTTTTGTCTCGAATGTCTCAAGCGTAGTCCAGTAATCTACGATGCGATGTTTACTTATATGCGACATGATCATAATCACACAAAGGAACCGTATCATTTCCTCCACAGTAACCTGAGCAAATTTTCGCAAATACTTTGGCACTGCATCTCCTAGCGTATCAACAAGGAATCTCTGATAACGGTTTGTCTCTTCAGCAATCAGCCCCATAAATTCGTTGTCGAAAAATTCAAAAAAATAGTCTACTTCCTTTGAATTTTCATTCACATTACATTTCGACGTAATGCCACTGCCACTGCTGTCAAATATGAAATCTCTGGGCTGGAAATTGCTGGCAGCCCACTCCCACTCATCACCTGGGTCACTTCGCTGTCTCCGCCTTCTTTTGACACCTTGGCTTTCATTTGTAGGTGGCAGATTTTCGTCATTTTCACTGTCGGTTGATATTTCATCACTGTCTCTTGTACCAGGACCATAATTATCCATTTCATTTCCTTCTAAATCCGATTCATTTTCATATCCAGAAAATGAGTCGAGAAGGTCTATAAAATAGTTATCCTCGTCGAGAGCTCTTCTCTCGATCTGCCGGCGGTCAACTCGAGGATGTCGTACCCTTGACCCGTCCTCCTGTGACATCTTGATGAAGACTAATGAATTTTATGGAAACACGTGAATTTATATGAATTCACTGTATGGCAACTGACAGACTGTTACCATATCAAGAAAAAGAGGCCAGTATTTCAATCATCAGTCCTTCACATAAAAGGAAATTACCGGTGCTCGTATACGACACAACAGTGTTCCGGGCCAGTTTATTAAATGCGTCGTATACGTTACAACCGAAATCAAAGGGTTAAATATTCGGGTCACCCTAAAGGTGAGTCATAACGAAAACATCACATAAAAATATTCATGTGAAAGCTCACATTCAAAATTTACTTCTAACCTTTAGATATTATTCAATATAGTTTTATTTTATACATTTTCTTTCATTTTCCACTGTCAGCTTAACTTACAGAACTTGTCAGTTTCAATAGACAGCCAAGTTTTATATACATTTTTTTTTATTTTTTATGAAAATGTTGACGCAACAGATGCAATAAAACTGAGGACGTACACAGTATTGTTTTAAGTAAAAAAAATTTTATTCGTCAGGCTGGAAAAAATGCTATAAGTAAATATGATATATGTTTGAAGAAATTCCATGAATAAATGTGATATATGCTTAAAAAAATTATATATATATATATATATATATATATATATATATATATATATATATATATATATATATATATATATATATATAATTTTTTAAACATATATCACATTTATTCATGGAATTTCTTTCAAACATATATCATATTTACTTATAGCATTTTTTCCAGTAAAGACGAATAAATTTTTTTACGTAAAACAATACTATGTATATATATATATATATATATATATATATATATATATATATATATATATATATATATATATATATATATATGTGTACAGTATATATACAGTAAATAAATAAACTGTACATATGTATTTTTTAAACATATATCACATTTATTCATGACATTTCTTTAAACATATATCAAATTTACCTATAGCATTTTTTTCCAGCCCAACGAATAAAATTTTTTTTTTTACGTAAAACAATACTATGTATGTCCTCAGTTTTATCGTATCTGTTACGTCAACATTTTCACAAAAAATATAAAAATGGTATCCCACGTGGAACTAATTAACATTATACTCTTTCATTGTTCATAAGTAATTTTGAATGCGTCGTTCTTTTTTTGCATTTTTTTCTGAATGCGGTGTAGACAGTAAAACACTGGCTAATTATAGTGATGAAAAGTTGGGTGTAAAAAATATGCTGTCTGTTTGGGATTAAAAATGAACACATTTGAATTTCGTCACACACAAACACCCGTGATATATATATATATATATATATATATATATATATATATATATATATATATATATATATATATATATATATATATATATATATATATATATATATATATATATGTGTGTGTGTGTGTATATATATATATACACATACACATATATGTTTGTGTGTGTTTGTGTGTATGTGTGTAATTGTAATAGCCACAATGCCCTCTTAACTTTCTCGAGTTCTTCGCGCTTTTTTTGGATATGCTTGTCACTACAAAGCCTTAAGATCCAAGAGCAAGAAATATGGTGGTCAGGTCGACGATGGTACCTCGTTCTGATTAGGGGACCCGGGTTTGTTTCCCGCTACCGGACATCAGAATTTCTTCATATTTCTTTCACTTGGATCTCAAGGCTTTGTAGTGACAAGCGTATCCAAAAAAAACCGAAGAATTCGAAAAAAAAAGAGGGCATTTTGGCTATTACAATTACATATATATCTGGTAAAAGTGACCAGTAGATTCTACATTATATATATATATATATATATATATATATATATATATATATATATATATATATATATATATATATATATATATATATATATATATATATATAGCGACAGTTGGGACCTCTTTTCCAAGCCACCTGTGTCTGTTTTCACATCTGTAACGTAACAGAGAAAGAAATAAAATTCATTTCAATTGTTTTAATTACTAGAACTGTGGGTTTCTACTCGCCCCTTCATATCTCTCTGCTTCATTCCCCAAAATGGTTAAGCATAACCCTTCTTTCTGTTTAAAATGACTGCCTAAGGCCTTGTTCCCATGTGATCGTCGTACCTTCGTGGCGTTAAGCAGCGACAAGGGAGGAGGCAAAAAAAAAGAGAAAGTCGTGCCTTGTTAACCCTCCACCAAGTTAACTGATGCCATGCTGCCTATATAGAAAACGTGATGAAGATTGTCCTTTGCACCTTCTACAAGAGACATGATCCGTAGTCTCTGAAGGTTATTTTTAGACGATGCAACAAAAATCGAGGGAGAGAAGCGCTCCGAAAACCACTGAGGACAGATGGCCTTAACCTTACCTGACCCTCGAACTTTCCACGTGTTCGACCCCATGGTTCGAACCAGTATACCTTTGTAGTGGCATTTTAATTCCCTCCTCCATCACCAGCGCCCTATTGAACAAGGACACCTTCAACTTGACGAAGGTAATATACCGGAATAAGGTTTCTTAGTCAGTCACAATCCCTGTTATTTCTCTGATTTTTCATTTATTTTCCATTGTGCAATCACCTTTAGTAATTTGTGTTGGAGCATTCAGTGTTAACGTAAATATGCATTTAGTGTTGAACTGAGTTACTTGGCACCATCTGTGCCTTTCCCTGAGTTCCCTTTTGGCGTCTTATTATTCTTGCAAGTAACTGTCTTGCATATATATATTGCAGATAGGCCTCGACTGTAGAATCTCTTCACTCTATCCATGTGAAGTCCCCCTTCTACCCCCATTGCGATGTTACCTGTTATGAAGACATCATTGGTGTAGAATATTTATTCTGTGTAGGATTCATTCATTTAGCAGGCCCTTATTATTACCTGCCCAGTAATTCGTCATTCTTCTAATCTGTGTTTGTTATGTAAATATAATTAGTTAAGAGAACCCTTGAGTTTACGTAATGTTCCCTCACATGAAGAAGGCCCTAAGCCACAGATTTGCCCTAGTTTGTTACGAATTGTCCTGATATTGAGTCAGATGTGCAATAAATATAAGGAACTCCCTGCGTTCATCCGTTGCCGCCCGGAATCAAGAAAGTATCCCTCGGACATTAGTAGCAATGTATATATATATATATATATATATATATATATATATATATATATATATATATATATATATATATATATATATATATATATATATGTATATGTGTGTGTGTGTGTGTGTATAATATATTATATATAAATGAGTATGTGTGTGAATGCGCGAGCTCGCAATTACATTTCAATAAGATATATTCCTTCTCAGTAACATGGCATATCACATAAACACCCCAATCTCTCCCTAAAAAAAAAAAAACCTATACCGTACCCTTCACAAGATCATTCGCGACACCTTCCAGCAACGAAATCACATCTCATCATAATCGCCCGATGCTCCAAAGTATTCGTCGAGAGCCTATGCTTGGAGGTCCGTCCGACCTTACAGCTGCTAATTTGCATATTTTCGCGTGACGCTAAAATCTCGGGCGATAATTCCTCTCTCTCTTTTACGTGTCTTCCGTGTCTTCAGAAATGAAAGAGAAGGTTGTCTTTATTCTCTTGGGTGTGTTGTTAATGTTTTATTTGGTTGAATGGGTATTCTTTTCACTTATTTTTTTCTCTTGAACGCGTACACGCACACAGACACGCATTATATATATATATATATATATATATATATATATATATATATATATATATATATATATATATATATATATATATATATATATATATATATATATATATATAATATACACACACACACACACACACACACACACATATATATATATATATATATATATATATATATATAGAGAGAGAGAGAGAGAGAGAGAGAGAGAGAGAGAGAGAGAGAGAGAGAGAGATATATGCCCCAGTTCATGGAAAAAAACAGTAACTAAAATATTCGGGTCACCCTAAAGGTGAGTCATAACGAAAACATCACATAAAAATGTTCATGTGAAAACTCATATTCAAAATTTACTTCTAACCTTTAGATATTATTCAATATAGTTTTATTTTATTCATTTTCTTTCATTTTCCACTGTCAGCTAAACTTACGGAACTTGTCAATTTCAATAGACAGCCAAGTTTTATATAAATATTTTTTTTTATTTTTATGAAAATGTCGACGTAACAGATGCAATAAAACTGAGGACATACAGTACATAGTATTGATTTACGTAAAAATAAATTTATTAGTTTTTGCTGGAAAAAAATGCTATAAGTAGATATGATATATGTTTGAAGAAATGCCATGAATAAATGTGATATATGTTTAAAATATATATATATATATATATATATATATATATATATATATATATATATATATATGTGTGTGTGTGTGTGTTTAATATGTATATATATATATATATATATATATATATATATATATATATATATATATATATATATATATATATATATATATATATATATATATATAAAATGTATATACCCATCGCCCTGAAACTGTCCTGTCATGATGTAAATGAATTGGATTTTAAAATGAAACATGAAATGTTAGGAAATGCGTATTTAGTTTGCGAGAAATATTAATATGATATTATGATAGGTGCATGACATTTTGATCATGAATAATTTCTGCAAATTTAGTCTCTAATCTTCCATTTGAAATGCATTTTCATGCGATGTGAGAAATTAGCATAGATAAAGTAATTAAGGAGAGCGTTTCTACGAAGGTTACATAAATATATATACATATACATACATATATATATGTGTGTGTATGTGTAATTTAATATATACAAATACATATATTTGTATTGCATGGTATATATATATATATATATATATATATATATATATATATATATATATATATATATATATATATATATATATATACATATATATATATTGTTTTTTCAAACATATATCATATTTACTTATAGCATTTCTTTTCTAGCCAAACGAATAAAATGTTTTTACGTAAAACAATATATTATTTATGTCCTCAGTTTTATTGTATCTGTTACGTCAACATTTTCATACAGAATTTAAAATATATATACATGTACATATACATATAAATACATATATATATATATCAATTTCAAAAGTTCAGATTATTATTATTATTATTATTATTATTATTATTATTATTATTATTATTATTATTATTATTATTATTATTATTAAGAAAGCGGAAAAATGTTTCAAAATTTTTATATCATATGAAATTCCTAAAAATATCCTAATTCCTAACTTTTCGAAATTATGATATATATCCCCCATACATCCTCCTGAGATTTTAAAAGCCCATAAAATCCTGTGACTAAACTTGTGGAAGACACAAAAGGACATTGATAGGATCCTGCCTCTTTTATAATTACGAAATCCTACATCGTCATTCGGGGCGGAAGGAAAAATTTATAAAAAAATATGTGAAATAAAGTTGAGTACAGGGAAATTGTAATTAACATAAGATAAATATATGAAATATAAAAAAAACTATAAGATATATAGGAAATATATGAAATGACATTATTTTACAAAGCTATAGAAAGAGAATTGCTTATGACATTGCTTGATAATTTATATGTACCTGATTAAATTAGATAGATGTAAGTATATTACATATATACAGTAAACATAACTAATTTATAACGTCCATAAAGAATTCCATTAAACTCTGGCATAAATCACGCTTTTTCTCACGTTCCTATAAGTCCAATTAATTAAGAAATTTGATTCACAAGTGCAGAGCTGTAATGCAAATAAAAAAAAATCAAGCCAAATGTTGACATTCAATTACAGCAAAAATTTATTTCAGGAAAATTGCTCATTGTAGAATTCCGTTTGAATATCGTTAATTCTCCAAGGTATTCCTGGGAAATATACTTAGCCATTTCTTGCTAATGAACGGAATTTTAGCCATTGAATAAGGTGCCTCTCTCACTTCGTCTACGTAATTGTTCAGGCGTGTAATATCTGATATACTATAATATTCATGAATATGAGAGAGAGAGAGAGAGAGAGAGAGAGAGAGAGAGAGAGAGAGAGAGAGAGAGAGAGAGGAACATTTCCAATGCCTTCACGTAAGCTGGTTGTGCTTACCGGCTGGTTTCTCCCATTCGTATTTTTAATTTATCTTTTTGCCCCTAAATACAAAGGAATGAAAGGCTTATTTTTTAGATTAATGTCATAAACTCTGTCGAAATGATACTAACTGTAATTGAAGGTAAGTCTTTACAAATACAGTACAAGTCACACAGATTAACAATATTGACAGTGAATTAGTGGAAGCCTTTTTTGTCACTAAAATGTTTCTATTTCCCCAAGTGATTATATATATACATATATATATATATATATATATATATATATATATATATATATATATATATATATATATATATATATATATATATAAAATCACTTGGGCAGAAAAGGCCTCCATTAATTCACTGTCAAAAATGTTAATCTGTTGACTTGTATTCGTAAAGATTTACTTTTAATTACAGTTAGTCTCATTTCAACAAAGTTTAAGACATTAATCTAAAAGAAAAGCCTTTTTCATATATATATATATATATATATATATATATATATATATATATATATATATATATATATATATATATATATATATATATATATATATACTTTTATCGAATGTAGAAATTGAAGAGTTTCTGATTCTTAGAACAAATACAAAAGAAGAAGAAGGTTTCTCAATCAGCCAGTCGTAAACACTGACAAATCAGAACTAACAACAAACAGGCAGCCACTTTAGCAACTGGTAATTAGGGAGAGGAACTAAACCAAAGGTAAGTCAGAGATCACTGATTAAAAATAAAACCTCTGACCCAGTCTTCCACAGGAAATAAAATAGAGATCAATGATTAAAAGTATGGCCTTTTTCTCAATCTTGCACAAAAGATAAAATAGGAAACTGCAACAATTCAAATGTCAGTGAGATCGTCAAAGGGAAATACAATCATTTCCTTGGAAGAACGAACTTTTTATGATATAAGATGACACGAACAACAAAGCTATGACAACTTTAGGGATGATATGATGCAAATCATAATAAAAGCCATATTGAACGAATCTCATTAGAATCTCCTTATCCTGATCGTTCAAGATACGACGAGTAAACAGATCTTGTCAATCGCGATCAATCTTGAGACGTTTAAACGCAATGTTTGACGTCTTTTTGAAGAGAATAGGATATCAAACGTCTTCCCAATAACTAGAGTCCCTTGACAATAATCATTACCTTGAAGGAAACAGACCATTCTGGATGTTCTAAAGTTGAGAAATGTTCAGTGTCCCAACTGGTTATATCCTGGTCGCGAATACTAATCTGAATTTGACGAAGGGGCCGTGATTCGATACGATTCACAGTCATCTTTGCTTGTCCCGAAATACATAGGAGTTTTCATTGTTATGGTACGTTCTATTATTATTATTATTATTATTATTATTATTATTATTATTATTATTATTATTATTATTATTATTATTATTATTCAGAAAATGAACCCTATTCATAGGGAACAAGCCTGCCACTGGGGCCATTGATTTGAAATTCAAGCTTCCAAAGGGTATGGTGTTCATTCGAAAGAAGTAGGAGCGGGTAATGGGAAATACTAAGAGAGGAGATCAGTTTTAAGGAAAAAAAGATAAATCATCAAATAAATAAACAGATAAACAAAAATCTAAGTAAGTTAAAATTGTATAAGGATAGTAATGAAGTTCTAATTAAACGAAATCCTCAGGGAGACTGTCCCACAGTCTATCTACATGAGGAATAAAGGACGTCTGAAACTGAGAAGTTCGAGAGCGTGGGACATTTACGGCATATCCTATACTGGACAAAAACAAGATTGGAACTCGAATTCCTAAAGACCAGAATCACATTTCTCTAATTCCTCGAATGTTTGAAAGTTCATTTATTCGAAATTTAGTGAAAACTGATCAGCCCTTTCCCATGCTCATTAAATTTTCAGCTTCGTCAGATTCGAAAGGAAGGCGAATCTCGTTCCCTCTTTTCTGTTTCCGGAAAAGAAAGAAACGAATGAATTTTCGAATGGAGAGGGTTCATGAAACACGATGAAGATTCTTGTCTATAACCGGATGCAAATAAAGGAGTGTACTGAAGGAGCTGATGTAATTTAATTAGGATGTTTGCAAGTATATATATATATATATATATATATATATATATATATATATATATATATATATATATATATATATATATATATATATATATATATGTATGTATATGTATATATATATATATATATATATATATATATGTATGTATGTATGCATATGTATATATATATATATATATATATATATATATATATATATATATATATATATATACATGCATACATATATATATATATATATATATATATATATATATATATATATATATATATATATATAACATACTTGCAAACATCCCTAATTAAATTACATCAGCTCCTTCAGTACACTCCTTTATTTGCATCCGGTTATAGACAAGAATCTTCATCATCACACATATATATATATATATATATATATATATATATATATATATATATATATATATACTTGCAAACATCCCTAATTAAATTACATCAGCTCCTTCAGTACACTCCTTTATTTGCATCCGGTTATAGACAAGAATCTTCATCGTGTTTCATATATCTATATATATATATATATATATATATATATATATATATATATATATATATATATATATATATATATATATATTATATATGTATATGTATATATATTAAATATTTTCGTTCAAATTTCCTTTTAAACTAAAGTGTTTTTAATTTCCAATTCAATTTCCTTATGGCGTCAATAGTCTAGATGTTGTGACCGCAGTTTCAATGCCCTAAACCAAACAATCATTTAAAAATCGTAAGTTTTAATTATCGATTACCATCAGGTATTTGTTTGTAATTGTCTTGTTAATTGTGAATGATGTGGTTTGTTTAAGAAAGATTTTAAGCATAACAACAATACACTATCATTTAGCATTTTAACATTTTATTATTTTCTCATAGTAGCGTGGATGTTGAAATGGAGAAACAAATCCAGTTATGTATGGGTACATATATTTAAGAAATAAAATCTCTACAGAAAGCTTTCGGGAATCTGTTTGATTCCCCTTTTCAGTCTCAAAAGGGGAATCGACAGATTCCCGAAAGCTCTCTGTAGAGATTTATATATTTTTTAATTCTTGTACCCATACATAACTGTGGATTTGTTTTTCCATTTTTTCTCCAGTGATAGAAATCTTTCTCAATACAAGTCAACTTCAAAACCTCCACTCGCTCGTGACCATCAGGACGAATCAAAGGAAACAAAAGGATTTTGGTATGTTGACCCTGGTTCTGGAAATTCTTAAATTCTTTTCCCCCATCACAAAATCGCGTCAGGAAGAAAAAAAAAAGGGGGAGGGAGTCTTTCCCCCGAGAACGAAGAAAATGAAATTTATTACGTCAGAAGTGGGCGAGGGAACGATTTTCAAATCGACTGAGTCTAACTTATATGTTTGGGGAAAATTCGTTTTATTTTTCAAAGATAGTTTTTGATTATGGATCTTTGGGTACTAAGGTACGCTTAGAACTCGAGAAACAAAGATTTTCCCTCCATCATTGTTACTCAGAGTATTTTCATTCTAAATATTCAGTCTCTTTTATGAGTCTATTTTTTGTTCAAATTGATGATAGGACAGTTAATTTTAGTATTGATGTTTTCAAACTTATGAACAAAATGCCAATAATGAAAATTTGTATGATGGTAGGCATTGCCATAGTAACACTGAGAGTTAATCCATTAAAGGTTTTTTTCATATGCTAGACAGTACTGTATTAATATTCTGTTAACCTCACTCAACAAAACTTGATTAATATATGAATTTTGGTCCTTTTAGTGTTGTCATTTTTGGTGATAAAACATATTATTTCGTGCTCTGTTTTGTGAACAAATCAAATATCCTCTAAGGATTAATTGAATATCCTTTAAGGATTAATTGAATATCCTTTAATGATTAATTGAAAAACTTGAAATGCTTAAGCTCAACTTTCCTTGAAGGCTAACTAACTCGCCAGTCTCCCTGAGGATGTTTGCAACTAGAACCTCAAATGTTCAAGCGAAGATGCAATGCACTACTACCCTAAAACAATTCTCCTTCTACTTTTAATAATTATCAGCATTTTTATCTGTTTATTTATCAATTTGTTCATTTATCTTTGTTTTCTAATAAGTGATCCCTTCTTTCTGTACATCCTATTATCATCTGCTACTTCCTTCAAATGAACACCACATTCTTTGGAAGCTTGAATTTCAAGTCAATAGCCCCTTTGGTGGGCTTGTTCCATACGAATACGATCATCTCTGAATAATGAAAATAATAGTGACATTTAAAAAAACTCTTCTCAGAGAAATACATCACACCCTGAAAAAATTCACCTTGTATTTTAATGATTTATCAACATTTTTATCTATTTATTTATTAATTAGTTCATTTATCTTTGTTTTCTGATAACTGATCTCTTTCTTTTTCGTACTTCCTATTATCATCTGCTACTTCTTTCAAAGGAACACCATATTCTTTGGAAGCTTGAATTTCAAGTCAACGGCCCCTGTAGGCTTATGTATGGGGCTCATCTTCTGAAAAATAATAATAACAATCAAGTAAAATCTTCCCAGGGATCCAATGACCCTTTGCCTTCCAATGCATTCAACAGAAACCTGCCCCTTATGTCCAAACAGATGCAACAACAACGAATTGGCCAATTGTGTTTGCGTTCAATGTCGAAATGGTTGTTATGTCCCTTTGATGACTCAGACAAAACCCATTCTGTGGGGGATCGTTTCTCAGTCCCACAATGCTCTCTCTCTCTCTCTCTCTCTCTCTCTCTCTCTCTCTCTCAGGGTTCTGGATCTCTGCAGTATTGTTTGAGTTAACTGAATGCTCACTGTGAAGGTGCTATTAACTCGGCTAGTGAAGTTAGGCAATAGTTTTGTAAGTTTGTTATTAACTCGGCTAGTGAAGTTAGGCAGTAGTTTTTAAGCTTGTTATTAACTCGTCTAGTGAAGTTAGCAATAGCTTTGTAAGCTTGTTCTTAACTCGTCTAGTGAAGTTAGCAATAGCGTTGTAAGCTTGTTATTAACTGGCTAGTGAAGTTAGGCAATAGTTTTGTAAGCTTGTTATTAACTCGGCTAGTGAAGTTAGGCAATAGTTTTGTAAGCTTGTTATTAACTCGGCTAGAGAAGTTAGACAATAGTTTTGGATCACCCGTGTCTGGTTGTCTGTTTGTTAATAAACTCGTGAGATAATTCGAAAGGTGATGGATAAATTTGGTTGTAATTTTGTAGAAGATAGATTGTAGACCAAAGGGAAGATATTAGGAGATTGATCTCGACGTAGATACGGATTTAAAATATTGCACTCCTATTTCTGTATATTGATTTTATTTTTTAAACGTATTTTACTCATAAATCAACAATATCCTTAAAAATTAATTCTATTAGTAGGAACAGACCTTAAATTATTATTTAAAAACTTTCAATAGCTGTTTAAAAAGTACCATATTACTATCAGGCCTATAAAACCATAAAGAACATTTCCAAATCGTACCGCTCATCTCGATTCCTTTTCTGCTTGTCCCAGCAGATTCCAGATTCCAGGAAAATGACGAAGTTGGACTGTTCAAGAAAATCGCTTTAATTCCTCCCGTGCATGTGCGCTGGAACAACAACAATGCGATTATCTCTCGGGAGAATATGTGCCGAAAGAAACAAGGTAGGAGGCATATATATATAGCTGTTCTGTGTTCCCTAATGGAAAGCGTTGCCTTGTGTTTGTTTGTGGACATACATCAGTATGAGAATGCAAACGTGAGAGGAATATCACTGCGCCAGTATCAATGAGGATTTGATAACTAAAACGCTACAGGTTTCTGTTCGTTTTTCGTTTTACTGAGTGTATTTGAATGTGGGTAGGTTATCACCGTGCCAGTATCAATTGGGATTTCATAACTAAAGCGCCACGGGCTTCTCTTTGTTATTTAACTTACTGCCTGCAATACTGATAGAAAATTGAATCATATTTTGTACGAAACAGAATCAGAAATGACATTTTTCCTGTATAGACCAAAAACGACTTATTTCATAACTGACGTAGAAAGAAAGTTCTGTAAATAAAATTTTCTGATCTTTGAAATGATGAAATAAAAAATCGACATTAATTTTACGTTTCTGGTTTAATAATGGAAGTAAATATCATTTTTGGGGGAATAATAAGGGATATATTTCTATTTTACTAAAGTTCTTGATTCAAAAGTAAAACATTCTGTCAAAAAATGGGTAATATTAGCAGGAATAAACATACATACGCAATGCTGAGATTATGAAAGCAATAACCAAAAAATATTTTTAAATATTAATATCAGAAGCCGTTATGAATAAAATGCAGTCCAGCATATGTTTTGTGTCCTGTCAAAAGAAAAATTAAGAGAAATGAGTATATTTCCTTTCATCTAGTCAGTAAAACTTATGAATATTTTTCTCGTGTGCTTAAAAAGGGCCTATAACTTTACGAAACCTGTATATTTTATGTATGCTGTTCATTTTCTTGTAATTTAAGAACTGCAGATTTTAAATTCACGGATGAGAAAGACCAAACGTCAGTGAATATTGTCTGAAAAAAAAATACATTCCAAACGAAAACAAACGTAACGACAAAAAGCAAAAAAACAAAATAATGAGCAAGAATTTTGCATAAAGGAACATCCTCTCACAGAAACATGAACAAGATTCAGTTTCACTGATGGGTTCTGGTCTTTTATATTAAAGGTTAGTGACTATTAGATCACTCCTCTCTAAAATTAATTTCTCCATTTCTCGTTCCGATTCCAAACTCTAGCTTCAAATGTCAGTATACTTGGAACTCAATTAATTCCTTGATTTGCACTCCCTAGAAATCTGTAGTTTTAGATGTAAATTCTTTAGTGATATTAAAAGCAACTTGATTATTTCATTGTATTTCAGGGTTCATTTTCTGTCTTATATTGAATACACTCTCACGTATAATAGATCTTTGTACATGACTCTTCTCGTAATAATTGCTCTATAAAAATAACAAAATTAAAATTCAGACAGCTAATGTTTAATAGATATGGAAGTTATTGTATACATAGAAAGATTCCTTTATTCATAGGTATTTTGTTATTCAGTGACAATGCTTTTTTTTCCTCTATTTCGTTAATCAAATTTATACCATCCCCTTTTTCACATAACGGGCGGAAGGGGCAGTTCGATGTTCAATGAAGCACTGAATTCATATATATATATATATATATATATATATATATATATATATATATATATATATATATATATATATATATATATATATACATATATATACATGTATGTGTATATATATATATATTATATACATACATGTCTATATATACATGTGTGTGTGTTCATCAGAATGTATAATAGAATTTTCCATCGAATGAATTTGAGAGAGAGAGAGAGAGAGAGAGAGAGAGAGAGAGAGAGAGAGAGAGAGAGAGAGAGAGAGAGAAAAGCAGTTAGGTGGGGACTTTTCTGTTACATTCGCGTCTGTCCCAAAGCCGGAAAAGAGAGGAGAGTTTAGTTTCAAAATATCGACGCATATTCACCAGTGAGATCCCTAGGACTCAATATAGGATCAATAAAGACAGTATTGAGTGGCATAACCGCCAACAGCCTCCTACACAAGAAAGGGAATCCTTCTCTCGAAGGTATTGGAAATCTCGAGGAATCCTCAAGAAACTCAGGATACGCCGTGGGATATTTTCCTACTTGACAGTAGTGAAACTTTCTCTATTTCACAAGTTCTTTCCTGCTCTCTCTCTCTCTCTCTCTCTCTCTCTCTCTCTCTCTCTCTCTCTCTCTCTCTCTCTCTCTCTCTCTCTCTCTCTTCTTTTATTACAATGCATTCACTGAAGCTTTACCATCGACAAATAGCCCTACCTAAGGCATATATATTGAGAGAAATATTGATTACATACACATTTACCAAAACTGCAATGGGTAAAGACTTGCATTTACAATGTTAAATTGCATCATTTATAATTCATTTAGTTTTCACGCAAATGATCCTCGATAAATAGTCTTACCTAAAGTATTTCTGGAGAAAGTATTGATTAGATACATATTTACCGAACCTGTAATGGGTTAAGGCATGCATTTACAATATAAAAAAATTTTACTAAAAGTTTTAGAGGAAAATTTACAATACATTTACAATATAAAATTGTATCATCTATGATTTTTTATTTTTCATGCAAATTAGCACATACTTTATTTAGGCGATTGGTCTCAGAGATAAATCAATTAAGAGATACCATAATGACTATTCTTTAAAACTGTGAATGAGTTTTAAAACTCCTTTGCAAAAAATACATTCACTTTTATTAGCAGGAAGTCAATGAATATAATATATAACGTTGTGTGTAACTGTGTGTATGTGTGTGTGTGTATGTGTCTGCGTTTGTTTCCAATATCTATATACCTCATGAGTTATGAGACCCGCTCAAACTGTATAACCAGACAACTTCCCATACGTTGCAAAGCGTCATGCCGGCGAACACCTAATAAACGTGGCTCGAGATCCGGGCACCAGATTTATGGGAAACATTTCCTCTTATGTTACGTCCTCTCAAAAGTTCATGGCGTCGTTCAGTTGGATCAAAGTTTCTTGTCACTGTTCCTTCGCTGCTCTTTGTCAGCCTTACTTGAAGATTGTCAAGGGTTATGGGCTGTTTAATTCTTCCTTCGTATGTTGGTGTATTTTTGTTTTATTATTATTATTATTATAATTGTTATTATTATTATTATTATTATTGTCAAGGGGTATGTTCTGTTAAATGCTTGCATCGCATGTTCGTTTGTTCGTGTGTTTTTATTATTATTATTATTATTATTATTATTATTATTATTATTATTATTATTATTACAGAAGATGGACCCTAATCCTATGGAACAAGCCCACCGGAACAAATTTCATGATTTAACCTTTAAAAGGAAATCTATCAGAGGAAGCTGTAGAAAGCAGGAGACGACTTTTTCTTTCAAACTTTCTCTTGCAAATATTCTCTTTCATCGCAGTAGTATGCAACCACTCAAACCTTGTCCTCCTCGAACCTCCAACGAAATCTTATTCAAGGTCCTACTTACAGGGTGAAGAGGCTCCTTTTTGGCCTTTATGAAACCTCCTCTTCTCTCTCTCTCTCTCTCTCTCTCTCTCTCTCTCTCTCTCTCTCTCTCTCTCTCTCTCTCTCTCTCTTTATCGGCTCGTTGTGTACTTGCAATCTTCCTCGGGTAGGTTTCATGTCCTTAATTTAAGGGTCGAAGGAGAGGCGTCACCTAACTTGCGCGATATGGTTCTTCCGATGTCATTACGGAGTAAACTTTGTAATGATTTTCTCAGAGAGAGAGAGAGAGAGAGAGAGAGAGAGAGAGAGAGAGAGAGAGAGAGAGGGGGAAGGGGGAAGGAGAGAGAGAGAGAGAGAGAGAGAGAGAGAGAGAAAGATTTTCGTAGGAAGAGCGATAGATGCTGGGAGAAGGAGAGACAGATAAGAGAGTGATCTTCACACACACACACACACACACACAGAGATTTTCGTAGGGAGAGAGATAGATGCTGGGAGAGAGAGAGAGAGAGAGAGAGAGAGAGAGAGAGAGAGAGAGAGAGAGAGAGAGAGATTTTCGTAGGGAGAGAGATAGATGCTGGGAGAAGGAGAGAGAGATCAGAGAGCGATTTTCACACACACACACACACACACACAGAGAGAGAGAGAGAGAGAGAGAGAGAGAGAGAGAGAGAGAGATTTTCGTAGGGAGAGAGATAGATGCTGGGAGAAGGAGAGAGAGATCAGAGAGCGATTTTCACACACACACACACAGAGAGAGAGAGAGAATTGTTCTTTGGAAATTCCTCATTTTCGATGGCTCAGCTATTCCTTGATCTAATGGATAACTCAGCCCCATTTAACCAGAAACAAAGTAACTTATTGTCAGCAGTACTTTTGAACTATTAGGTTTGGGTGCCATTAAATTTTGGATGTCTTAGACCAAAGTCTTCCAATGATTATTTTGATACTGCAATAAATTTTATATTGGATTTATACAGGTAATTATTATACTTTCCGTTTTTTACGCAAGGAGGGACGGAGTGGAAGGCGTAAATAATGAACTGAATATCAATCTTTGTAGCTTAGTAAAAATTAAATAGAATAAAATAAAAGCATTTATTCGTGGTTAGCCTAATAAGTTTCCGCTTTCCTCGTGATTAGGGGGGAAAGAAATTTAGGATATTTTAATCCATAATCTTATTATTTATATCTATTTCAAATAAAAATCGACCAGGAATACAGAGGTAATTTATGGCTGATTAATACCATAATGGCATAAAGAAACACATTTCTTGCAGAAATTTCGTTTTAGTGCTATTCTCGAGGATAAATTCCTTTATCCATCGTTTCTTTTGGGAAATTACTTTGTTTATTAGTTTCAGGTGAAATGAGAGGAAATCCCCTGTGTTTTTCGGGAATAAAATTCATCCTTAATTATTTTGCAGTTAATCTGCTGCGATTTATATCTCTGAAGAATTTTAAATCATTTTTATCCGTATTAAACAAAACCTTTAATATTCCCTGCGCATCACATTAGTTAATTCATCAGAGCATTATGAAGATGAAAATCATGCAAGACTGGGAACACGGAAAAGTCGGTTCATATTTCCGCCTAATGTTAATTAATGTTCGAAAATAAAGGTCTAACGAAAAGGCTCGGAAAAATTCCCATGGCGGACAAGGGGAGTGAAATACCTGATTAATTCTGGAATGCCTGATTAATTCCTCAGAGAAAATGATTTCAGGACTGGAGGGAACCTTTGGGTGACTAACACGAACATATTCAGACAAACACAGACGTTCGTGACAGGCACACAGACACATGCACGAACACAGAGAGCTCATGACTAGCAGCTTCTATTTGGGTCGAGATAGAAGGACGTAAGACATGAAACTCGCCCATAAAATTACTGGGAAACCATAAGGCTTTATCCGTCTAGCCCCATGCCTTAAGAGGTAAGATATATATATATATATATATATATGTCCCTCCCCTCCCCCTCCCTCCAAAGCCACTATTTCTAGCCCACAGTGAAATCTTGTAAGCCAAGGAAGGGTTTGAACTCAGGACCATGTTGCTGTGAATTCCATGCAAAGCCGATTGAGTTACTCTGCCCACAAGAAGCAGAAGAAATGTATTCTTATTTTCTTATTGTTTGTGTTTGAGGACACAACAGCATTCACTTTTGAATACATTGTCTCCATTCTCACGGAAGACATCGGAAAAGCTGCATAAATACTTTCTCTCTGAACAGATGCAGATCTGTCAACAATCACCAGACATCTGGAATTTGCATATGTTCCGCGTTCAGTGCCTCAAGGCTTTTAATTTCTGTCGCAGAAGAAGATTTACATGTTTATAAGAGGAAGAAGAACTTCTGTCGCGTGTTATGTAAATAAGATAGCAGGAGAATCATTCGAGCTCTGGTTCTCAGGATGACATGATGCTGGAATTTTTCCTGAGTCGTGTGTGTTAAAAGTAAAATGATCATTTCTAAAGCACATACACTTATATGAACATCATATGATGTTTATACTCTTCCCCCCCCCCAACCCCCGCCTCCCCTTAGAGAAAGCAGGTTCAGGAGGTTCCAACCTTGTGGCTCAAAGAGCTTTTAGCCTTACGGGTCAGATGAGGTTACTAGACCCATGCATGCCCTTCTTCTCTCTAGTTGCAAAAAAAGTTAAGTATGCCTTAGTTTTACCAGACCACTCTAGTTGCAGCCCAACATAGTCGAACAGTCACCAAGTACCTAATTCACGGTATACAATGGAGGCATATTCGCATTATACTGGAACATTCCCAAAAGAGTATCAAGTCACTCTGGAATGTATGTAGGGCCAACTCCCTAAAAACGGCTGTTCTCCCACTGCTATAAGCGGTGTATTATACACCTGGTTGTTAGAAGATTGTTGTGGGTCATACCCAGGGTATATAACGTCTTTGGCTAGTAATTACATCCAAAAGAGGTAGGGTGAAAGGGTGGAAGTGTCCCCAACAAATTCCCAAATGGGCCTCTTTTCCTGAGTCCAATCATCAAAACTTAGTATTGCATTATAGGAATAATCCCTTGTACAAATGCTGTCTTGGAAAATCTTTGTTAAACATAGACCTTAGGCAGACTCATGTAGCCCCTTTCAAATAACATAGATGGTGTGACGTCATTTTTAGTCACTATAAATCAAATCAAACCCCTTTCAAATAAACCATAATATTTGCTCTACATCAAGGTATTCACCACCTACCCTTTCTTTCCATAGACTCCCATCAACTGTGGCATTTATTGCTTATTTCCGACTAACATACAGGGAAGCCATTACGACAGAATGCCCTGAGTAAATGTGTGTAAGTTTCTTTATTTGGTCTGAGGCGTCTCCAGACCTTCGATCTTTTAAAAGGAATGGGAGACTTTATGGATCCTGCTCGTTGCGTTATTGCTTCATTCGTCTTTCGGACGAGGAAATAAGACACATTTTAGGATTTTTTTTTTTCGTTTGGTAGGTGTTTCCGTATATACTTTTGTGTTTCTTTAATGTAGAGGGTCGGTGGGTTTTCAGGAAATAGAGTGACAGTTTTTTTTTTTTTGGGGGGGGAGTGGTGGAATGCAGCTGGGGTCTGGAATGATCAAAGTGATTATGATCTATTTATGTATGT
>NC_089754.1:28334883-28377383 GCF_040412425.1 Macrobrachium rosenbergii | reverse complement strand
GGAAAAATATTTTTTGTTTCAAATATCTAGAATTGCAAAAATATTTTGTTACGGCTGTGATAGATAGTGGGTAAGGGCTCCGTTTGTATCAGAGATAAAGGACTCATGGGTGTTATGTGTGTATTTGAGAGAGAGAGAGAGAGAGAGAGAGAGAGAGAGAGAGAGAGAGAGAGAGAGAGAGAGAGAGAGAGAGAGATGAACTGTTTTAAAGTTGAATATATCTAATATCAAAAATCTATTAACTGTTAACAAAATCCTTACAAATAAAATTGTTGTTCATATTCATTTAGAAAAAGAAATGTTTTCTTGCTACTGAAAAATACCAAGAATTAGTCACATATCTCTAAGTAACTCCTTTTCTAATTCTCACGAGAGAGAGAGAGAGAGAGAGAGAGAGAGAGAGAGAGAGAGAGAGAGAGAGAGAGGAGAGGAGGGGGGGGAGGGAGAGAGAGAGAGAGAGAGAATATTTATTTTACATGAAAGCATATTTATATTAGTCTACTAACTTTTAACCGACTGTTCAGATTGTTGCTCATATCCATTTCGAAACAGAAGCATTTCCCTATTACTAAAAATACCCAGAATTAATCTCTTATTTCCGAGTAATTCCTCTTCCATTCCTCACTTTTCCTTATTCTCCCCCACCTCCCCCCCCCACGCCCTTTTCGCGCCATTCACAGCGAACGAAAATGAAAGTTCGCGTACTCTTTAAAGTCAGTGGGAGGAAGACTTAGAACCTCTAAAAGAGTGATGAAACTTCCGAAGCACAGATTCGTATTTCGATACTTTCGGTCACGAGATGCCAAATTTTGACGAGATCGCGTTTTCATGGCTTCGTCGTCTCGTTCCGATGCTGGTTCTTCGTTGTATTGGTTGCGAGGCCTTCCTTAAGTGTTGTTATGTTTTGGTTTTGGATTGTAATATATATATATATATATATATATATATATATATATATATATATATATATATATATAATGATATGTAATATATATATATATATATATATATATATATATATATATATATATATATATATATATATATATATATACAGTATATGTATATAAATAAAGTAAGTATATCTTAGTTTAACCAGACCACTGAGCTGATTAACAGCTCTCCCAGCGCTGGCCCGAAGGATTAGATTTATTTTACGTGGCTAAGAACCAATTGGTTACCTAGCAACGGGACCTACAGCTTATTGTGGAATCCGAACCACATTATACCGAGAAATGAATTTCTATCACCAGAAATAAATTACTTTAATTCTTCATTGGCCGGCCGGAGAGTCGAACGCAGGCCCACCGGAGTGCTAGTTGAGTACGATATATATATATATATATATATATATATATATATATATATATATATATATATATATATGTATGTATGTATATGTATATGCCCGTGTGTGTGTGTATATATATATATATATATATATATATATATATATATATATATATATATATATATATATATATATATACATACATATATATAAAGAGAGGAGAGAGAGAGAATAGATGGTAGAGTCAAGAAGAGAAATTAAAATCGATTTTTGAGACCTTATGTTGGTTAATGTAACGAGGTCCTCCTGGGCCTCAGTAGGCTCATAGGGCAGGTGCTGATCTCCGGTTTCTTAGGCCGACAGCCAATGGGGGACAGGTCCCAATGCTTATGACACGTGGCCAGTGTGTCACTAGGGCTGGTACCTATTCTCCTACTGAACCTCTCGGGTTTTTTCGGACCGTTAGGTTGACGGGCTGCCGGATTTTTGCAGTGGCACAATCCGAGCCATCAGTGACGGACAGGATTTGAGCCCCGGCCCTCTTTAAAAAAATATATAATTTTAAAGTTATATATAGTTGGTTAACATATTCATAAAATATATATAATTTTAAAATTAATTATGACTGGTTAAAGTCACGTTCTGTTCAAATAATATAACCCCATGAGGTCAATAAATTAATTTCACATTACATCCCAGAATAACATATAGCCTCTACTCGACGGCCAATCTATAATTACGAAGAGATTTACGAATGGTATAAAATCCCACATCACGAATACCCGTAAAGGTTTCACGTAACTTTTCATCATTTCTTTTCGAATTACAGTTAATAATTATAACAAACTGTGCCCAGGTTCTACCGTAAACCAGAGATGATTATAATTATTAATGTTTAAATCATTATAAATAATTATAGTTATTAATTTGGAATACATGTCATTTCATTTTTATGTAATGGTCTGGTATTTTGTATGTGTAGCAGTAAATGAAGTTATATGATATTCGTGGAAGTGAATGAAAGTGATAAATGTGTGTTTTGTGTTGATCAATTATCTGTTCTAAGGAAAACCTAAATATAGTATTTTTATTTGTAAAATCCTAATAGTAATAGATATTCAGGCAAGTGAATCCTTTATTATTATTATTATTATTATTATTATTATTATTATTATTATTATTATTATTATTATTATTATTATTATTACAATCAATTGCAATAAACTATAATCGATACTCTTATAAAAAATCATATTACTGGTTAAAAAAAATCATTTTTCTTTCGACATTATCGTGATTATTACACTCTTTTCTCAGTTCATTAGCTTATTTCATTTAAATATGTGACATTTTATTGAATTACTACTCTATTTATCATTTACAAACACTTTTCCAATCTTATTTACTGCCAGTTCCTTTCCTTCTTACTCTTTTACCCTTACTTCTCGATGAGTGAAAGTCTTCGCGAGTTGTAAATGACCTACCTTACTTCCTTTCAGTCTTATTTATATCCTTTTCAATGAGTTACCTTCTTCGCGATTTACGGATGACCTTAGGTCAAGGGCGCGATCAGAATCGTATACCATCCCCTTAGCATAAAAACTCATCACTCAAAACTCTCAAAACTCTCCTGAGCTGAGGAGGAAACTTTCCATCAAGTGATGTGAGTTGTCTGGAATTTGGAAATGCAAAAGTCTGAGTAAGTCGTGACTCAAGAGAGAGTATATTGATGGTAAAAGTTCTCAGCATAGGAAGTAGGGATTTTTTTTTTTTTTTTTTGTTTCTTTTCCAACTGATGATTTGTTTATCAAATGTTTGTCTTTTTTATTTTTTTAGATTTGCTAAGATGTCTTTGTTGATTAGTAGTGAGATAGACTTAATGTAGCAGGTTCATAAGGAAAAAAATCACTTGTGTTTAAATTACAGAATTTTATTGAATCAGTGATTTGTTCTTAAATGTTATTGTTTTACTTTTTTATATTTGCTAAGATGTCTGTATTGATTAGCAGTGAGGTAGATTCTCAATGAAGCAGTTTCATTGGGAAAAAAACACCTTTGCTTTAATTACAGACTTTCCGTCATAAATTCAGCAACGGTTAACAAATAAGAGAGTTGAGAACTACTTAAAAATACCGATTAATTTCAAGATACTTTTTTTTTCGAGAAAAAATCAGCAGCTGCTACCGAACAAGACAGCTGAAAAACTTTTAAAAAATCAGTTAATTTCAAAACCTTTATTTTTTATTCAAAAATAAAATCATCAGTTAAAACAAGAAAGCTGAAAACTCATTGAAAACCATCGGTTAATTTCACACGTTCTTTCACTGAAAGATAAAATCAGCATCATTTAGAAGAGAAGACATCTGAAAACCTGATGAAGAAAGTCACCAGTTAATTTCGTAAGTTTTTCAATCATTTAAAAAATAAGAATGAAAAATTTATATAAAAAAACACCAGTTGATTTCAACAGTTCACTGAAGGACAAAATCAGACGCGTTTAAAAAATAAGACTGGAAAATTTATATAAAAAAACACCAGTTAATTTCGTAAGTTTTTCGCTGAAACACAAAATCAGACTCATTTAAAAAAAGAAGGCTGAGAATTTTTTCTATAAAAAAACACCGGTTAATTTCAATAGTTCACTGGAGGACAAAATCAGACTCGTTTAAAAATAAGACTTAAAAATTTAAAAAACAGCTAATTTCATAAGTTTTTCACTGAAAGACAAAATCAGACTCTTAAAAAATAACGCTGAAAAATTTATTTAAAAAACAGTTAATTTCAACAGTTTTTTAACTGAAAGACAAAATCAGACTCATTTAAAAATTAACACTAAAAATTGTATATACATGCGTACATACTCATAAAAACATGTAATTTCAAAATTATTTATCAAATTGGTTAATATACTCATAAAATATATATATGATTTCAAAGTTATATATGACTGGTTAAATTCACATTACTTCCAAGAATAATATATAATCTCTACTTAACTCCCACTTTATAATTATGAAGAGATTTACGAAAAGCATAAAATCCTGTACCACGAATACGTGTAAGAATTTACGTCATTTTTTTCGAATTACGGTTAATAATTATAACAGACTGCGCCCAAGTTCATGTTTAAACCAGAGGTAATTATAGTTATTTAGGTTTAAATAATTATAGATAATTATAGCTATTAAGTTAAAATGCATGTCTATTCATTGTTATGTAATGGTCTGGTATTTGTACATGTGTATCAATATATGAAGTATCTGATATTCATGAAAGTGAATGAAAGAGATAAATGTGTTTTGTGTTGATAATCTCTCTATTTTCCTCAGAAAAACTAAATATTATCTTTTTATAAATTAAATTCTAATGGTAATAGATATTCAGGCAAGTAAGACTTGATTACCTGTTAAATTATTATTATTATTATTATTATTATTATTATTATTATTATTATTATTATTATTTTATAATCTGTGATCGATGCCTTGATAAGAAATTATATTATTGGTTAAAACCAAATATTTTTCTCTCAACATTAATATGATTAGTGCATTCCTTTCTCTGTCCATAAGCTTAATTCTTTAAATATATTAACTTTTATTTAATTTCTACTCTATTTATCATTTACAAACACTATTCAAATCTTCTTTACGCCAAGTTCTTTCATTCTTACTATTTTACCCTTACTTCCTTTCAACCTGATTTATTCTTCTCGAGGAGTAAAAATCTTCGCAACCTGTAAATGACCTACCTTACATCCTTTCAATCTTATTTATCTCCTTTTCAGTGAGTTACCTTCTTCGCGATTTACGAATGACCTTAGGTCAGGGCGCGATCAGAATCGTATACCATCCCCTTAGCATAAAAACTCATCACTCAAAACTCTTTAAAACTCTCCTGAGATAAGGAGGAAACTTTCCATCAAGGGATGAGAGTTGTCTGGAATTTGGAAATGCAAAAGTCTGAGTAAGTCGTGACTTAAGATAGAGAGTATATTGATGGTAAAAGTTCTCGGCATAGGAAGTAGGTTTTTTTTTTTTTTGTTTCTCTTCCAGCTGATGATTTGTTTATCAAATGTTAGGTTTTTTTTTTTTTAGATTTGCTAAGATGTCTTTATTGATTAGTAGTGAGATAGACTTAATTATTTAAATTACAGAATTTTATTGAATCACTGATTTGTTCTTAAATGTTATTTTTTTACTTTTTATATTTGCTAAGATGTCTATATTGATGAGCAGTGAGATAGATTCTCAATGAAGCAATTTCAAAGGAAAACCCTTGCTTTTAATTACAGACTTTCCGTCATAAATTCAGCAACTATTCACAAACAAGAGAGCTGAGAACTTCTTAAAAACCGATTAATTTAAAGAATTTTTTTTTTTTTTGGTCGAGAAAAAGATCAGCATCTGATACCGAACAAGATAGCTGAAAAACTTTTTAAAAATAACTTAATTTCAAAACCGTTATTTTTTATTCAAAAATAAAATCAGCATCAGTTAAGAAACAAGAAAGCTGAAAACTTATTAAAACCATCAGTTAATTTCACATGTTTTTTTTTTTACTGAGAGACAAAATCAACATCATTTAGAAGACAAGGCGTCTGGAAAAACTGATGAAGAAAGTCACCAGTTAATTTTATAAGTTTTTCACTGAAAGACAAAATCAGACTCATTTAAAAAATAAGACTGAAAAATTTATATAAAACAACACCATTTAATTTCAACAGTTCACTGAAGGACAAAATCAGACTCGTTTAAAAAATAAGACTGAAAAATTTATAAAAAAAAAAAACACCAGATAATTTCATAAGTTTTTCACTAAAAGACAAAATCAGACTCATTTGAAAAATGAGACTGAAAAATAAGAAAAAACAGTTAATTTCATAAGTTTTTCACTGACAGACAAAATCAGACTCATTTAAAAATAGTACTGAAAATTTTCTAAAAAAAAAAAAAAAAGATAATTTTCAGTTTTTTCACTGAAAAAAAATTTAAAAAATAAACTGAAAAATTTCATATAAAAAATACCTTGTTAATTTAAACAGTTTATTTCCCTGAAAGACAAAATCAGACTCATTTAAAAAATAACACTGAAAAATTTATATAAAAAACACCAGTTAATTTCAACAGTTTTTTCACTGAAAGACAAAATCAGACTCAGTTGAAAATAACACTGAAAAATTTATATAAAAAAACTCCTGTTAATTTCAACAGTTTTTTCACTGAAAGACAAAAGCACTCTTTTAAAAAGTAACACTAAAAAAATTATATAAAAAAAACAGTTAATTTCATCAGTTTTTTCACCGAAAGACAAAATCACTCTTAAAAAATAACACTGAAAATTGTACATAAAAAAACACCAGTTAATTTCAACAGTTTTTTCACTGAAGGACAAAATCGGTCTCTTTTGAAAAAGAAGACGTTTGAAAAACTCGTTAGAAATCACCAGTCATTTCACAACAGCACGAGATCAATTACGAACGAGGAACTGTAAACAGTTGAATTGATGCAGCAGGAAAATGAGAACAAGATTTAACGAGACCCAATTAAGAGAGGGTTCTCATTAAGCGCAGCATCAGAAGACTTGAGATGGAATGAATGATAGAGACGAAAAAAAAATTATTGACAGAATCAGGTCATTAATATTGTCTGTTTCCATGATTGCAATGGTTTTCAATTCCCTGTTTTTATACTTTTTTTCTATTATTTACGATTTTATGAAAGCGAAATGAATCGTGTAAGAAATTAATATATTTAAGTCCTTTAATAACTGATAGTTGCGAATAATAAGCATTTTTACAGATTACATGATTATTCGATTTTCAGCAATGTCGTAGAGAGAGAGAGAGAGAGAGAGAGAGAGAGAGAGAGAGAGAGAGAGAGAGAGAGAGAGAGAGAGTTTAAATAACAAGAATTAGGAATTTGACATATCAAAAATGCCACTGGGACTAACAGAGAATTCATATGAACACGAGTAATCTGGGAAATGTAAGTAAAAGGAGAGAGAGAGAGAGAGAGAGAGAGAGAGAGAGAGAGAGAGAGAGAGAGAGAGAGAGAGAGAGAGAGAGAGAGAGAGAGATTAACTAACAAGAAATAGGAATCAGAATCATAAAAATCGCCAATAGATTAGCACAGACTTCGTACAGACACCTGGAAGCTACCATTTTCTTCAGATATACATCAGTGCCAATAAAAAACAAGTAAAAAATGCGCCGAAGTTTCTTCGGCGCAATCGAGTTTTCTGTACAGCGCATAATGCTGTATGAAACTCTCAGCCACGGCCCATGAAACTCTCAGCCGCGGCCCATGAAACTTTCAGCCACGGCCTGGTGGTGGCCTGTGTTGTTGGCACTTATAGCGGGGCCAGGCGCACTATCATGGCTAACTTTAACCTTAAATAGAATAAATACTACTGAGGCTACAGGGCTGCAATTTGGTATGTTTGATGATTGGAGGGTGGATGACCAACATACTAATTTACAGCCTTCTAGCCTTCAGTAGTTTTTAAGATCTGAGGCGGACAGAAACAGTGCGGACGGAAAGACAAATAGCCATCTCAATAGTTTTGTTTTATAGAAAATTAAAAACGAATAAGTTAAAAAAAAATAATTGAAATATTACTGTCAAATTTTAACATTTTTGGTGGTATGTTAAGTCATAACGTCTTATATTGCAAATACGTTTTCAAAAATGCTGTAATTGGAACTTTTAAATTGGAGAACGCGTTTGTAATAAAATTCTTAGAGACATTTATGATAAATTTATGAAAAAAATGACAGCTCCTTCAAGAAGGAATATCAAACAGCCAGAGGACATTTCATCACTCGAACGAGCATTAAAAACAGCTAAAACGAGACGGTAAAAGACGCAATCCGCTGGTCTTATCACGGAATATACAAGGACCTGAATCCTAAGTTTATGCCCACGTCTCCAATGCGTCTTACACGACTGGAAAATATCCAAACGTAAACAGCCTGATATGACCTGTTCTCTCATTTGTCTCGGGACGTAAACAAGGGAATTAACAGGGATCATAGAGGCTGTTTTCGCCTTGAAACGACTGAGAGAACCGACTGTAATAGCACCTTCACGTTGAGAGTCATGGCCTCATATTGCTGCTTTCAGCTTTGTCAGTTACAACCCTTCTTCGGTTATGGCCTTAATCCAGTGGCAAAATTGTCGGGGGTGTTGGGTGGTGGGTGGGAGGGGGGGTTCGTCTTAGTTTGTTAGTTTAAGTCTTTGCTGATACCTTTCATTCCTATTAATTTTGTAAAAGTTAATAAATAGTTAATAAATTGATGGGTATATGGGTTTGACTCACAGTAAACTTCATAGAATAATAATATCGCTTCGAACTGGGCAGAGAGAGAGAGAGAGAGAGAGAGAGAGAGAGAGAGAGAGAGAGAGAGAGAGAGAGAGAGAGATTTCTGTACGTTGTCAATTAAATGGGATAATAATTTGCAGTTCTACTTATTATATTTTCCTTTGTTTTTATCTAATTTCATAATTCATCAGTGCACAGTAACGGGTATGTATGTATATATATATATATATATATATATATATATATATATATATATATATATATATATATATATGTATGTATGTGTGTGTGTGTGTGTGTGTGTGTATAAGTGTCTGTGTGTATGTATGTATGTATATATATACATAATACATATGTATAGTTTTTATTTTTTATTTATTTTATATTTATAAATATATATATATAATATATAATAATAATAATAATACGAAAGAGTAAATGCAAAATACAACTGAGTAAATGCAAAGTACAACTTTAACAATCTTCTCAACCCGGCAAGCGAAATTTTCAGGAAGAGTAGAAGAAGAAGCAGAATTTTGGCTTCTGAAGATCCTAAGTAATGGGGCTATAAATTTCGTTTTGACAGCTTGGTCTGGCAATTCACGCTTTCATTGTGAAATATAGACTGAGGTTAGGTATCGGGGTACATACGAGAGACTCAGAAAATATCCGTAACCAAAATATACAATCATTTTTGGCCCGGGGAGAATTTATACTGGTTGAAAGTTGCTTTGTGTATGTTATGTGATAGTTTTTTTTTTTTAAGACGGGGGGTTCAGATCGTGAATTTTTTTATAATGTTTAATCTATACTGTTTTTTTTATTTTCGTATAATATCGTCTTTTTGCATATATTACGTTTTTGGTTAAAACGCTTGTAATATATATATTTTTTAATAACGTTTATCGATATATTTTTTTATTTTCGTATAGTATCGGTTATGATCACATGGAAGGGTTATAGTTGAAGGCTTATAATAACCTCTTATCAAGCGGAATTAGGTCATTTATCTGTTGTACACTTTCTATTAAATTGTCATTAAAAAGATTTGAAATGTAAAATTATATTTTTTCATAATGTTTGATCGATGTTTTTGTTATTACCAATTATCATGATATTGAAGAGTTATAGTTAAACGTTTATAATAACCTCTTATAATACCGAAAATTTTCTTTATCTGATGTACACTTTCCATTAAAGCGTCATTTAAAAGATTTGAGATATAAATATTCTGTTCATTTCGAAAGATTTCGTACAAAGACGATTTCAAAAGAATATTGTTTTAAATCGTATATAAAAATTGGTGTATAATATCGGTATTGTATAACTATGATAAATGCATTAATTCAGGTTATTTTGATAACTAAGATAATAAAAATAAATGAAAAAATGTTTAGTGAATTATATTTATAAAACTGTAAATTGCATTAGTTTAGAGGCACCAATGAATATTCAAAACAAATTTATCAGCCACCAGAAACCACAAGTATTTTCGATCAAAAATATATTCTGGTCTTCAGTAAGCTTTCGGGGAAGTTGAACTATCTTATTTGAAAACGAACGATATGCACTGGGAGGTCAAGAACTTCGGTCCTGGTAATTCGGTTCCCAAAATCTTATGTTTTTATTCGCGACGGTTCGTTAAGAGCCAAATCCTTGGTGACAAATTAAATTCTTGTCAAGGACAGTTTTATCACTCAGAATTGTGTACGAATTTGGTTCGCGTAATTTATGAAATTAAAACTTACTGACGTCTGTAAACTAAAAGCTAAGATTTATCAAAAGAAAGAGTCCTTTTTAAATCGTAGTAAACCACAAGAAGTAATTTTACAGCATAAAAATTTGAAAATAAAAGCACTGAAGATTCAGTGTTAATCAGAGATCAAATTTCACCCTGACAACACCTTGGGTTTTACGATTTTTCCTCATCAGCGCTGGTGCCAAATTACGAGAGAGAGAGAGAGAGAGAGAGAGAGAGAGAGAGAGAGAGAGAGAGAGAGAGAGAGAGAGAGAGAGAGAAACTTTTATCTATCTTTTATGTTAAGCAACTTCTTTACAAACTTCCGGAAACAACTTCTTATCGTGGCCTGCAGACCTAGTTTTCCTTCGACGCTATCTCTCGTGAGCTCTTCTGTCAACTTGTTTTCCGCGGCTCTCTCATTTCTCTCATGAGTTTCGTTAATTCGTGTCCTCCAAATAATTTTACATATAATAATTCACTACATTTTATCCTGTAAGTAGGAATCTACGCCACAATACTAGAAATATAAATAAATCGTGTTTTTCTTATTTTACTTTTGGTTCGCTTACAGGTAAATTTTCTTTGAATTATTTATTTTACAGCACATTCTTTCGGTAATTCTATGAAATCTGTCATTTATAACATAACAATTCTGCTCAATCTTTCGTAGGAGGTAGACGGTATATCAGTGAAGAATATTTTGGATTTTATTTTCAGTTTTTCCCAATTTTATTTCATTTTATCAACTCCTAAGTTACAGCAGCAGAAAGTGAATGATAGTTTTAATATTGAAAATGTAACTTAAATAAAATGTATTAGAAATTTCAAGAAGTACAACGCGCTCAACCATCGATATTTCTGTACAGAATAACATAAAAACAATTTTATGAATGAATTCCGTGCGTATGCATGTCAAGTTTCATAAATTCAGTAAAATATATTCGAAATTGAAAGAACTACGGTGTGTCAACTATCGACATTACTACCTTGAATGACATAAAAAACATTTTGTGGATGTACAATATATATATATATATATATATATATATATATATATATATATATATATATATATATATATATATATATATGTGTGTGTGTGTGTGTGTGTGTGTGTGTGTGTGTGAGTGTGTGTAAGTTCTTAAAAATACCAAGCGCTTCAGAGAGACAGAAATCAGGAAGAAATCACGTCCAAGCGAAAAAGGGGTAATTCCTCCTTTTCAGATAAATTGATCAAAGTCAAGAAGAAGAAGAAGAAGAAGAAGAAGAAGAAGAAGAAGAAGAAGAAGAAGAAGAAGAAGAAGAAGAAGAAGAAGAAGAAGAAGAAGAAGAAAGATAGGAGGAGGAGGAGGAGGAAGGGGAAGAAGTCATATACAATATCCTTGACAGGAAAGAGATCAAACAGATATTGCATTTTGCGGTTAAGGACAGAATGGCAATTCTTGGACGGATGGGAGAGATTGAGGAGAAATTGAAAGGACTTTTTTGAGAGACAGAGAGAGACACTGACTGATATACGAGATTACTGGCAGGCATGAGTTGGTTTTAATGGTCGTGTGATGTGATATACTGTTGCAACCTCAATCAACTTTGATATATCCAAAAATCTAAGCTTCTGAAGGTAGGGTAACATTTCGGAAAACTAGCCCCTCCATACACACACGAATACATATATACATATATATATATATATAATATATATATATATATATATATATATATATATATATATATATATATATATGTATATATATATATATATATATATATATATATATATATATATATATTATGTATATATACATATACATATGTGTGTGTGTGTGCGCGTGTTTAGTGACGAGCGTATCCAAAAGCTCGAAGACTTCAAAAAGTTAAGAGGCCATTGTGGTTATTATAATTATATGTATATATATATATATATATATATATATATATATATATATATATATATATGTATATATATATATATATATATAAATATATATATATATATATATATATATATATATATATACATACATACAAATCCAAATTCATCCAAATTCATCGAGCAAAAGTACTTTCATAATGAGATTGTGTGACCTTTACTTTCAAAAAAAAAAAAAAAAATATCCATATAACCAAAAAACTATGACGTCCCATAGTTCGAAAACTTCTGGGTCTGTCTTTTTGCGTACCCGCTTCCCTGAACCTTCCCTTATGACTGTCGAATATGAGCAGGTGTAGTAGGAATAACAAACTTTAAAATTATATTTTACTCTTAAAACTAGCACATATCATTCCACGGGCGGATCATGTTTACGTTTGGCCCTGGATAATAAAATTCGAGCTTTTCCTCGCCAATAAAATAAGTTACGACGGTGTGTGTTGTGACAGGGGTCCTCTAAAACACATTAGGACAATGGAACCTGCATATAATTAGCATTGGTCAGGATGGGGTTTTGATGATGTAGATAATAAGTTTAAGTATGTTCTTTTTTTATTTTTCATGAAGTTATTTTTGTTTCTCAAAATTAGCATTGGTCAGGCTGGATTTTAATGAACTAAATGAGTTTAAGTGTTTTTTTTTATTTTCATGCTTCATGTTTCTCTCTTCAGAGTGAGTTCAAATATATATATATGTATGTATGTATATATATATATATATATATATATATATATATATATATATATATATATATATATATATATATATATATATAGATAGATAGATATATAAATAGATATATAGATATATATATACATATATATATATATATATATATATATATATATATATATATATATATATATATATATATATATATATATATATATATATATATATATATATAACTATATACTATACTATATCAGTTACTTGATCATTCTTATTCCCATGCACAAACTATAAATAATTCCATTTACCTTTAAACCCCAAATTCATCTGATATCAACCACTCGCTTATCATACATCAATCACTGCTACCCGCAAACGACTCCTCTTTTAAGTCCAATATTTCAAATCCGCGAGACTTTCCACGCAAGATCGCTTTTGCAAGCATCGAAGCGAGTTCTTACCCCTTGCCAGATGTAAATCGGTGCTGCCCTCTGTTGCTAGCGGACGAAATCACGTCGTGTTTGGGTTTAATCGCTTGTGCCGTCATCGGTTTAACGTATAATTGATGACGTTTAGCCAGTGGCCTTCAGCAGATGGCGCGTTTAGATGTTTATTCATGATGGAACAGAGGTAGGAGTGAGGGCCTCTGTTGTAAATGTTGTTAATGGTCTGTAATTGAGGTTAAGATCGTTATTATTGATTAAAGAGCTATTTAAAAGATTTGTGATTGTTCAGTGTCCATTCTGCATTGCTTGGAAGGAATTACTGTACGTGTGTGAATATACACGAAAAAGTGTATTTCGTATGAATCAACATTGTGTGAAAAGTGGAAATGATTTGAACATTTACAAAATGAGATCGGAAAAAGACTTTGATAAGTTCAGTCTTTATTACTACCAATGTACACGAAAAAAATTAATTTCATACGAATTAAACGTAGTATGAAAATTCGTATTGATTTGATGTACAAAATGAGATCAGAAAACGACTTTGATAAATTCAGTCTTTATTACTACTATGTGCTGGTTTTCATAAATAAACATTGAATTCCCTTGACAGTAATTCAAATTCTTGTCTATTGCCAGGAAATTTAATTTTTAGATTGTAAATTATGATGTACGATTTTAAATCCCATGAACATACCCTCGTAAAATGTTCGGTATTTACGTAACCTAAGTCAAATTTTGTTAACATTAAATAGTTGAATTTTAACACCTATAAATGCTCTCCTGCCTCTCGGTAAACGTTGGAAATATATGCAAATGTGGATATCACTGACGCCACTCCAAATTCCACGCGTAGAATTTCAGCCGGGTTCTGTCTGATTTTGCTAAACCAGTGTGAGGTGCAATGGACAGGAATTTAGTGAGGTAGGAAAATTGGTGTTTTTAGCTTAATGTAAATCTCTCTCTCTCTCTCTCTCTCTCAACACGCTCTAATATATATATATATATATATATATGACTGAAATTTCAGTCATCACGCGTAATCAGTCATTAGGAAATTTCAGATCCCCAGGGACATTTGCCCCCAGAGCTATTACTAAACACGGCGAAATACATTTGACCCCCAGGGACTAGTACTGAACCCGGCGAAACAGTGTAGGTGACTCACTGTTTCGCCGTGTTTAGTACTAGCTCCTGGGGGATCAAATGTCCCCTAAGTGCATTACGCGTGATGACTGAAATTTCAGTCATTACGCGTACGCGTAATGACTGATTACGCATGTTGACTGTAACATATATATCACCTGTAACTGGTTTGATAACAAAGTATGATTTCTCAGTAAAGTTCAGTTATCTTCATCCATTTCAAAATTGAATATGAGGCCGAATATACTACGTTTCATCACATTGCTGCCCAGTGCTGTAATAAAAAATATCCTTTCAAAGTTAAATATAAAAAATATTTGGTAAAATCGTATTATTGTTAATGGAAAATCCAGCTCAATTCTGCTGCTATAACACAAGGCAAAATTTCCGTGCCTTCAACAATCATTATTCAAAGAGCTGAATATTACGAATAAATATAAATATTTCCGCTTGAATATTCCCGCTAAAATACAGTAAATAAATGACTTAAATGTTGCTCAATTTAACGACCGGCAAATGCGGATTAAAAATCGGAAATGTACTTTGCAGAACCGTAATACTCGCTAGGGACATTTCCCGTCGCTCAGAATATGCGGAAAATCCTGCGGCAGTAATTGACTGATACGACATTTTCAGGGAGAAGAATTTCATTCCCATTTACCCAAGCAATGGAAAGAAAATGTTATAAATCCTTCGTTCGAATAGGAATTAGATTCGATGTTTCAACAGTTTCTGATTTACTTTGCTTGTTCAACCTTTCGTGGATTTTTTTTTATTAAATCATTATTGAAATGTAAGTTGGTTGGTAAATAAGATTAGAGCGTGATGGGAAGTTAGAGATAAGAAAATTGAATATAAATTGGTTGTTGAATAAGGTTGATTCGTTGTAGGAATTAAAGGTAAAAGAAGCCACTTGCTTAACGTATGTAAAAAACATTGATAAAGTATCGTTCTAAATATCGATTTTTTTCTGTTTAACTGTTTTCTTTGCTGAAAGTTTTTTAATAAATGTTTTACTAAAAATAGTAATGGACTGCAGATTTATATTCATATTTATATATATATATATATATATATATATATATATATATATATATATATATATATATATATATATATATATATATATATATATATATATATACATGTATATATATATATATATATATATATATATATATATATATATATATATATATATATATATATATATATATATATATATATATATATATATATGTACAGTACATATACATATAAGTACCATACACTCTACTGAAACTAAAATAAACGTTATCATCAGAGAATAATTCAGACCACTCCCCAGTGTAATATTACTTATTCTGCACCACCTACACACACTTCTTGCCTTAAGGAAGAGGGTAGCACTTTCATTTTCTCTCGGACTCATGTGTTTATTGTGACACTTTAATCTCGTTTTCTTTATTTTATGATTTTTTCTTGTTTTAATCTCTTATGGGAAATGTTGTAGTATAATAATAATAATAATAATAATAATAATAATAATAATTAATAATCCTGTATAATAGTTTATTTTGAGATTTTTTTCTCGTTTTAATCTATTATAGGAAAAGTAGTTTAAGCTACGTTCTGGGTGATGATAATAATAATAATAATAATAATAATAATAATAATAATAATAATAATAATAATAATAATTTCATCATTATCATCTTGAATGTAATAATTAGTTATTTTATTTCTGAAACGTTAGGGCTGATTTATATTAACAGAATTACATAGGCAGTTTATCAGTTAAACTGTTCAACAGTTGTGATTGTGCTGTTTGTGGCAACTGAGTCGTCTTAGATGTAATAATCAACTATTTTATTTCTTAAATCCCAGGATTGATTTCTGGTTAACAAAATTACAGAATCAGTTTGTCAGCTAATTTGACTGCAGTTGCAACAGTGAACCATTTTCAGGCCTTACGTCTCAAGCTAAACCCCAAAAGCTTTTATAATAATTTTCTCTCGAGAACAAACCAAAAACAGCTGAAAGAAAGATAAAGAGAGATGCTGACAGCATCAGGAGAAAAGGGACTTTTTTTCAGGAGGACCTCAAGAGTGATAGCCTCTGGGGATTAGCTTGTCTGCAAGGCCGTGATAAGAGCTTGTTACCGAGAGTGAGCGAAGTGGTTACTTAACATAAAACCGCGATGAAAGCTTCTTATTTATTTCTTTTTTTCACTCTTCTTAATTTGGCTTCAGTGTTGATAAGCCCGTTATAAATTTCATGGCTTTGTCATGGAAGTCTTTTTCGTCCAAAATTTTCTATTTTTCTGTTTATTTTTTCGGTTACAGTTCATCTTCTCTGAATTATTTGCAAACGCTATTTTTTATCTCCTTATGAATCAAGTTCTTACTTTACTAATGAGAATTTGACATTTCGTCTTAAAATCCTGATATGATGGGCAGTTACGAATAAAGTTTCCTTAGCAAGAATTCCTCATTGGCCATCAGTGCCTTGAGAATACCTCGTAGTTTAGATTTCATTGAATAAAGTAGAGCATATTAAAATACCGGGCCTATGTTTATGAAGTCCTGTTATAACATATAGACATTATACTCTTTACAAAGCCCTCACGTAAGCTTACAGATTTTATATCACTAATATTTTGTTAACACGTCATGGCCATTGATAATTCTCTGATTTTTAGTCTTGTACCAAATACTGCGGTCATTTCAGGAATATAGAGGCGATCTGTCTCATTGATTATATCTTTGAACGAAGCACTCTTAACCGTCGTATGGGCGATATTAAGTGAGTAATGTTTACTTAAATGTGATTTAAGAATGACAAAATTACTAAAAGAACTACGAAGATACTTGAGTGAACATAAGTCGAACATACGAGATAGTAATTCGTGGTAGTTATAATAGGAAGAATTTATTTTTTTAAACCTGTCAAATATTCTGTAGTTCTCAGTAATCTCAAACCTTCATCAGAGACAATTCTCATGCAAACGTAACAAGGGAACTAGACACTGAGAAGACGATTTTGGGTTTTAGCAACAAGAGTCAGGAAGGATGATTCGAAAAAAATATGAAACAAAATTTTGAAAATATTGGGAAGACGATTTTGGCTCATTTTCACAGCAAGAGTCAGGAAAGAAGATTCGAAAAAAAAAAATATTAAAACAAATATTGAGGAAACGATATTAGGTCAATTTCGCAGCAAGAGCCCGGAAGGAAGATTCGAAAAAAAAAATATTTAAAAAGTATTGAGAAATGGTATTAGATCATTTTCGCAGTAAGAGTCAGGAAGGAAGATACAAAAAAAAAATTTATAAAATAAAAAAAATAAACACCACACACACAGATCTGAGCGACCATCACTGCACTTGACAGGAATTTAATGATATGTCACTCAGGCTTCCCCACCCTCTCTCTCTCTCTCTCTCTCTCTCTCTCTCTCTCTCTCAGCTCGCCATTGCGGCTGAGGACGTATAAAATTTTAGGAACTGATTCTCGAGGACCGACCAAAGGATCTCTTGACCTCCTCCCCTGATTCCTCCCTCCAATTCCCATCGTTCGTTCCCGAAAGATTTCGCTCGACTTCGAAGCTTCGGCGCCGAATCAACTAGATGGTTTACATGAATGGTTGGTGTACTTTGAAGAAAAAAGAACCTGTCTCTTTAAATCTGTCAGTCTTAAATCTCTCTCTCCTGATTCTGTCCCTCTTAAATCTCTCTCTTAATCTGTCTCTCTTAAATCTGTCTCCCCTGAACCTGTCTCTCCGAAATCTGTCTCTCTTAAATCTGTCTCCCCTAAATCTGTCCCTCTGAAATCTGTCTCTCTTAAATCTGTCTCTCTGAAATCTATCTCTCCTAATTTTGTCTCCTTCAAGTCTGTCTCTCTGAAATCGGTCTCTCCCAATTCTGTCTCCCTTAAATCTGTCTCTCTGAAATCTGTCTCACTTAAATCTGTCTCTCTGAAATCTCTCTCTCCTAATTCTGTCTCTTTTAGGTCTGTCTCTCTGAAGTCGGTCTCTCCCAATTCTATCTCCCTTAAATCTGTCTCTGAAATCTGTCTCCCCTAACTCTGTTTCTCTTAAATCTGTCCCTCCTGATTCTGTCTCCTTAAATATGTCTTTCTTCAATCTGTCTCTCTGAGCTCTTTCTCTCTGAAATCTGTCTCTCCTAATTTTGTCTCTCTGAAATCTGTCTCTCCTAATCCTGTCTCTCTTAAATCTGTCTCTGAAATCTGTCTCTCCTAATTCTGTCTCTCTTTAATCTGTCTCTGAAGTCTGTCTCTCCTAATAATGTCTCTCTTAAATCTGTCACTCGTAAATGTCTCTGAAATCTGTCTCTCCCAATTCTGCCTCTCTTAAATCTGTCACTCTTAAATCTGTCTCTCAAATCTGTCTCTCCTAATTCTGTCTCTCATAAATCTATCTCCCTTAAATCTGACTCTCTGAAATCTGTCTCTCTTGATTCCGTCTCTCTTAAATCTGCCTCCCTTAAATCTATCACTTTTAAAGTGTCTCTCTTAAACCTGTCTCTCTTAAGTCTGTCTCTCCTAAATCTGTCTCTCTTAATAATGTCTCTGAACTCTGTCTCTCCTAATTCTGTCTCTCTTAAATCTGTCTCTGAAATCTGTCTATCCTAATTCTGTGTCTCTTAAAGCTGTCTCTGAAATCTGTCTCTCCTAATTATGTCTCTCTTACAGCTGTTTCTGAAATCTGTCTCTCCTATTTCTGTCTCTCTCAACTCTGTCTCTGAAATCTGTCTCTCATAAATCTGTCTCTGAAATCTGTCCCTCCTAATTCTGTCTCTCTTAAATCTGTCTCTGAAATCCGTCTCTCCTGATTCTGTCTCTGAAACCTGTCTCTCCTAATTCTATCTCTCTTAAATCTCTCTCTGAAACCTGTATCTCCTAATTCTGTCTTAAATCTGTCTCTGAAATCTGTCTCTCTTAAAACTGTCTCTGAAACCTGTCTCTCCTAATTCTGTCTTTCTTAAATCTCTCTCTGAAATCTTTCTCTCCTAATTCTATCTCTGAAATTTGTCTCTCTTAAATCTGTTTCTGAAATTTGTCTCTCGTAAATCTGTCTCTGAAATTTGTCTCTTAAATCTGTCTCTAAAATCTGTCTCTCTTTGGAGCTGGTGGTGGGGCTAATCTGAGCGTCGACAGTAAAGGAATGTTTTTGGCCTTCAGAAAGTCTTTGGTTTCTCAGAAAACTCAAAAAAATTTGGGCAGTGAGAGAACTTTCACTTTTAAAATGTAGTCTTTGGTTTGTTTTTATCTTGAAGATGGCCTGTGATGACTTTGCACAGCCACGAAGAAATGAAAAAAAAATAACAAAAAGAAGGAAAAAATATATTGAGATGGGATAGCCACAAAGAAATAAGTATACTTCTCAGCCTCGTTGAGGAAGAGGCCATTAGAGCTAGAATAAAAAATAGAGGCATAAAGAGAATTCCCAAGTTTCTCAGTAAAAGGAAGGAAACGGTTTGTTAAGGCCTCAATTAATAAACGATCAATTCCTCCGGAGAGAAAATGATAAACGTTTAAAAAAAAAGTCCCTTCATGTGACTTACGTAATCCATTGTTACTTTTATTAAATTTTATTGGTAGATGATAAAAAAAGCTTTTCTGTATATTGTATAATCAAGGCCACCGAAAATAGACCTATCGTTCGGTGCTCTCGGTATAATGCTGTATGAGCTGCGGCCCACGAAACTTTAACCACGGGCCGGTGGTGGCCTAATCCTATAACGTTGCCAAAAGCATGATTATGGCTAACTTTATTAACCTTAAATAAAATCAAAACTACTGAGGCTAGAGGGCTGCAATTTGGTATGTTTGATGATTGGAGGGTGGATGATCAACATACAAATTTGCAGCCCTCTAGCCTCAGTAGTTTTTAAGATCTGAGGGCGGACGGACAGACAAATCCGGCACAATGGTTTTCTTTTCAGAAAACTAAGAGATGGCTTCGGCGATAACTTGTTCCCTGTAATTTAAAATGATTTACCAATAAAATACCAAGAATCTAAAAAAATAAAGATAAATGACACAATGCGAATTTTGACAAGAGAGATTTGAACTGCCACCAGAAAAGGTTCATAGTTTATAGTTTCTGAAGCGTTAAAATTGTATCATAGGAGAAAGATATCAGATATAAACAAAAACAAGAGTATTTGTGCAATTGGCAAAATGCTTTCCGATAAAAAAAATAGTTGCATATTTAAAGTTCACCGTTTATAAACTCTAAAGTGTTAAACTTATATCAGATATAAACAAAAAGAAAAGATGAGTATCTTTGCAACTGTCAAAATACTTTCCAGTGAAAAAAATAACTGTATATTTTAGCTGTAATATTTTTTCCTGATTCTTATATGTACCCCTGACATAACCGCAGTCTGTATTTCACAATAAAAGCTAGATTTAAAAGACCAAGCTGTCAAAACGAAATTTATAGCCCCATTACTTAACTTCGAAGTACAAAATACCTTTTGTATATTTTAAATATCTTTTACATTTTGCTTCTTTCTTTTTTTTATTTGCATTTTTGTTTATTCCTGTTTTTGTGAAAGGTATCCATAGTTATATTTATTATGTATCGAGTGAAAAATGTATTAAAAGAATGAAAATTAATGAAATGAAAGCTACAGATTAAAATCCTGATTAGTTAGCAATGTAAGCCATTCTCTCTCTCTCTCTATCAGGGGAAAATTTAATAAATCTCTCTCTCTCTCTCTCTCTCTCTCTCTCTCTCTCTCTCTCTCTCTCAGTGTAAAAATTTTAGATAAGCCCCCTTCTCTCTCTCTCTCTCTCTCTCTCTCTCTCTCTCTCTCTCTCTCTCTCTCTCTCTCTCTCTCTCAGATAATGAGCAATATCTCCCTTTCCGCGCTAGTTACAACGACTCGAAACCACGACGACTTCGTACACAAGTCGTTCTAATTGACACTGCAATGCTTCGTTGAGTAAACGAAGAGCGAATTAAAAGTGAGAATTGCCCTTCCAGTATCACAGTGGAGAGAGGAATTGTATCTCATAACTGAAACTGGTAAAATAACTCTAAGTTTGTCATCAACTCCTTGATATACTCCAGCCTTGCAATATCCAATCATTAGGTACTCGAATTGTTTCATAAACTCCATGATAATGTCATTATAAACTCTTACGAGGCTTCATCATCCTCTCCTTCAGTTTGTTGGACCAAATGAGGAACTGGCGTGATTGCATCATTAGTGATGACTTTGCAGTAGGAATTGGGTTAAGGGGTAATTGCTTCTTTCAATTGCTTCTTTCGTCATGGTTGCTTTCCAGTTGATTCCAAGGAATGAAAATAGTTTTATAATTCCCTCAGGCTAATATATGCAAACATTTCCTTTCAAACTAAAAATGCAATGAAATTAAAAATTTGCTTATTGTAATGAGAGTTAGGTACTCTGGCAATAAATTCAACATTCATTATGTCTTATTAATCTTTTTACCCGTAAGAAAAAATATAACAAAATTATTTTTAATTTCACTTATTTTTGTTCCAGCGTTCACAGGTTTCATTGATTTTCGTTCCATTTACTTGTTCGTCGTTCATCAAAACAAAGCATTCACTAGTATATTTTCATTGATTTTGGTTCCATTTACTTATTCGTCGCTCATCAAAAGAAGTCATTCACTATTATATTTTCATTGATTTCCGTACCATTTACTTATTTGTCGTTCATCAAAACAAAGCATTCACTATTATGTTTTCATTGATTTTCGTTCCATTTACTTATTCGTCGTTCATCAAAACAAAGCATTCACTATTATATTTTCATTGATTTTCGTTACATTTACTTATTCGTCGTTCATCAGAAAAAAACATTTACTATTGTATTTTCATTGATTTTCGTTACATTTACTTATTCATCGTTCATCAGAAAAAAAACATTCACTATTGTATTTTCATTGATTTTCGTCCCATTTACGTATTCGTCGTTCATCAAAACAAAATATTCACTATTATATTTTCATTGATTTTCGTCCCATTTACGTATTCGTCGTTCATCAAAACAAAGCATTCACTATTATAGTTTCATTGACTTTCGTTACATATATTTAATTCATCGTTCACGAAAAGCAAACTTTCCATCAGCCTAGCTTACTTAAACAGATGCATTTTTCATCAGTCTTACAAATCCCTTCTGGTAAAGATTGCCATCTTGCTGCGACGTGCATTAAAAGTTTGGAAGGATAGGTTTTTACGAGACTATGAAGTATGATCATGATCTTAACTTTTGATTTTAGTAATTTATCAGCTTGAGATTAAATTACTTTTGAAACCAGCATAAAAAAAAAAGGTTGATGATGATTATGAAGAATCCAAATTACAGGCATGCGTAAAGAGGTTCTTAAACTATAGAGCAATACAATGAGAATGTACAATGTAGAAGAGGATTCCTTTGACAAATATAATAACTATTGATATTAATTTTAATAAGCAATAAATAATAACACTGACCTATTTTTTTCTTAGTTGGAGTAAAACGATTACTCATAATACTAAGTTGATTTGTTAATTATATATTCCAAGTGCTTCATATGAACTTAAAGAATATTATAAGGTCCGATGTGTGTTTTCCCTAATTTATTTCGTAGAACCAAATATATATGGATGTATGTGTGTATGTATGTATATATGTGTGTATATATATATATATATATGTATATATATACAATGCAAAAAACATATATACGCAAATCTATATATATATATATATATATATATATATATATATATATATATATATATATATATATATATATATATATATATATATATATATATATATGTGTGTGTGTGTGTGTGTGTGTGTGTGTCTCATCAAAGCCAACAAATGTAACTCACCTCAGACACAAAACCAGACAAGAACACCGTAAGGATACCACATAAATTCATTGTCTTACATCGAGGTCTTCCGGACACAGTTCCATAACTCCTAAATCTCGGCGTCTTCAGAATTTAAAACTTGATGACAGCAGAATCCAGATGGATAAAAATGGTTATCGAAAGAGTAACTGTAACACAAGTTTAGACATTTATCTCTTTATATGGGTTAACTTATCCCATCAGTCTCGAATGAGGTCTCTCTCTCTCTCTCTCTCTCTCTCTCTCTCTCTCTCTCTCTCTCTCTCTCTCTCTCTCTCAGGTAAGGTACCTTAAGATTCTACAAATTATATATGTCTTACATACTGTTTTTTTTAGGAAATGGGTCATCTCTCTCTCTCTCTCTCTCTCTGTGGAAAAGTACCTTAAGATTCTCTAAATTATATATGTCTTACGTTCTGTTTTTTTCAGGAAATGGGTCATCTCTCTCTCTCTCTCTCTCTCTCTCTCTCTCTCTCTCTCTCTCTCTCTCTCTCTCTCTCAGGAAAGGCCTTAAGATTCTCTAAATTATGTATGTCTTACATGCTGTTTTGTTTAGGAAATGGGTCATCTCTCTCTCTCTCTCTCTCTCTCTCTCTCTCTCTCTCTCTCTCTCTCTCTGGAAAGATTCCTGAAGATTCTCTACGCAAGTGTCTTACACACTGCTTTTCATGAACTGACCATCTCTCTCTCTCTCTCTCTCTCTCTCTCTCTCTCTCACACACACACACACACACACACACACACACACACACACACAGATTCATTACTTGTAAAATTGTTCGCTTTGTTCAGCGACAAATATAAATCGATTCTCCTTCGTTTTTAAATCTCTCTGGTATCGTAGATTTAAATCCTTATCCACAGGGAGCCATTTGTAAATCCTCCCATAACTATCCTTTATAAATCCCTCTCTCGATTCCGCTGAATTCAAAACGAATCTCTCTGAAACGGCCAACCAGTGACAGATATGATTTTTATGATGGAGGTACATTTTTTCCAATGTCGGAGGCTGAATAGATGACAGTACTTTTATCATATTCCCTATACTCTTCCATTCTTTAGAAATGTCAACCATTTATTTTTATGGGAATCGGCATTTCGTTAAACAATTTTGTTTTGGCTTTTACCAAATTCTTTTTTTATGGATATTGAAAAATGACACTGAGATTATCCCCTGTGGGATGACTCGCTTTCGATATATTGCCAACTGGGGGACATTGCTTTTTTTTCAGAACAATAGTGACCTTAGGATCATTTTGGAGTTTGTGTAATTAGAATATAGAAATATATTTACTTTCAGATGGTTTAAAATGTACTTCCGTCAGTAGATATCTCTGATTACACACAAATTGAATTTTTAAATAATTGTAAACATAACCTCAAAAACTTGCTGAATATAGTAAAACTTATCTTATATCTAAAATCTATATATATTATCAGATATACACTCAAATTTCTCTATGTCTAAAATTAAATCAAACTTATTAAAGAGGGCATTACTATTATTATTATTATTATTATTATTATTATTATTATTATTATTATTATTATTATTATTATTATTATTATTATTATTATTATTCTATACTTCATATATTTACGACAAACTTATTTTTACGACGAAAACATCACAACTAAATTCTCTCTCATTCCAATTTCCCATTCCCCTACGTCTCATTTTCCCTTCCCCAGACTTACCCTGATGAGCGAGAATTATTTAGGAGCCTTCCCCTACTCAGGGGTAACTCAAGGCCCTCCCCACCAGTGGGGAAAGTCGTACTTCTCAGCCTTCCCTTCCCCATCCTTACCTAGATAAGGTAGAATTTCTAAAGGACTTCCCCTACCAGCTTTCATTCCACCACCCTCACCTCGATGAGGTAGAATTGCTCAGGGGTTTTCCCCTGCCCGGGGGTAACTCAAGGCCCTCCCCTACACGTGGGGAATGCCTTGGGGAGGGGGGGGGGGAAGGTTATCTGTGGCGTAAGGCAGACCAAACTTATTTTTTATACGTCGCACGTTTTAGGACGATTATGGCCTAATGTTTTCAGCTTAGGCCAGGAAAATATTAAAGTGTTCTTTCCTCCTTTAGGCCTAGTCAGCGGAAAAGTATTTGTGATCTTATTTATGGATACCTAGAAAGAACTTTCTCCTTTATAAATGAGATATAAGCTTTGGGGAAAGGCAAGGAAGGCTACGATAATAAACTAGGTCTTATATAGATAAAACTGAGTCACAAAATTCTACCATAAGAGAGAGAATGCTGTTCAGAAATGATAAATAGTTATTACGAAGAATTTCCTTTATACATGTCACTATAAATGCCTGTATCATTCTCAGTTTTTTTAATGGTCTGAGAATTATATTTCCAAATTCAGCAAAAATTTTATTCATGTTCAAATATATCAAAACATGTGTACTCTAATTTCTAGCTGAAGGTACCCAGATAGCTCAGGTAAGGAATAAGGGATACTATGTTGCTAACTTTACAGCTAATAAAGTTATTATCCCGTATTCCGAGGTAAGGAATGCGGGATACACTGTTGCTAACTTTACATCTAGTAAAGTTAGCATCCCGTATTCTCAGGTAAGGAATACGGGATACTATGTTGCTAACTTTACATTTAGTAAAGTTAGCATCCCGTATCCCCAGGTAAGGAATACGGGATACTATGTTGCTAACTTTACATCTAGTAAAGTTAGCATCCCGTATTCCCAAGTAATGAATGCGGGATACTATGCTGCTAACTTTACATCTAGTAAAGTTAGCATCCCGTATTCCCAAGTAAGGAATGCGGGATACTATGTGCTAACTTTACATCTGGTAAAGTTAGCATCCCATATTCCCAGGTAAGGAATACGGGATACACTGTTGCTAACTTTACATCTGGTAAAGTTAACATCCCGTACTCCCACGTAAGGAATACGGGATACTATTTTGCTAACTTTACATCTAGTAAAGTCAGCATCCCGTATTCCCAAGTAATGAATACGGGATACTATGCTGCTAACTTTACATCTAGTAAAGTCAGCACCCTGTATTCCCAGGTAAGGAATGCGGAATACACTGTTGCTAACTTTACATCTAGTGAAGTTAGCATCCCGTATTCCCAGGTAAGGAATATGGGATACTATGTTGCTAACCTTACATCCAGTAAAGTTAGCATTCCATATTCCCAAGCAAGGATACGGGATACTATGTTGCTAACTTTACATCTAGTAAAGTTAGCATCCTGTATTCGCAGGTAAGGAATACGGGATACTCTGTTGCTAACTTTACATCTGGTAAAGTTAGCATCCCATATTCCCATGTAAGGAATATGGGATGCTGTGTTGTTAAATGTACATCTCGTAACGTTAGCATCCCGTATTCCCAAGTAAGGAATACGGGATACTGTGTTGTTAAATGTACATCTAGTAAAGTCAGCATCCCGTATTCCCAGGTAAGGAATACGGGATACTGTGTTGCTAACTTTACATCTGGAAAAGTTAGCATCCCGTATTCCCAGGTAGGGAATACGGGATACTCTGTTGCTAACTTTACATCTAGTAAAATTAGCATCCTGTATTCCCAAGTAAGGATACAGGATACTATGTTGCTAACTTTACATCTGGTAAAGTTAGCATCCCGTATTCCCAAGTAAGGATACGGGATACTATGTTGCTAACTTTACATCTGGTAAAGTTAGCATCCCATATTCCCAGGTAAGGAATATGGGATGCTGATTTTGTTAGATGTAATACTAACAACACAGCATCCCGCATTCCCAAGTAAGGAATAAGGGATACTGTGTTGTTAAATGTACATCTAGTAAAGTCAGCATCCCATATTCCCAGGTAAGGAATACGGGATACTGTGTTGCTAACTTTACATCTGGTAAAGTTAGCATCCCGTATTCCCAGGTAAGGAATACGGGATACTGTGTTGCTAACTTTACATCTGGTAAAGTTAGCATCCCGTATTCGCAGGTAAGGAATACGGGATACTCTGTTGCTAAGTTTACATCTGTACATCCCGTATTCCCAGGTAAGGAATACGGGATGCTGTGTTGTTAAATGTACATCTCGTAAAGTTAGCATCCCGTATTCCCAAGTAAGGAATACGGGATACTGTGTTGTTAAATGTACATCTAGTAAAATTAGCATCCCGTATTCACAGGTAAGGAATACGGGATACTCTGTTGCTAACTTTACATCTGGTAAAGTTAGCATCCCGTATTCCCTGGTAAGGAATACGTGATGCTGTGTTGCTAAATACACATCTCGTAACGTTAGCATCCCGTATTCCCAAGTAAGGAATACGTGATACTGTGTTGTTAAATGTACATCTAGTAAAGTCAGCATTCCGTATTCCCAGGTAAGGAATACAGGATACTGTGTTGCTAACTTTACATGTGGTAAAGTTAGCATCCCGTATTCCCAGGTAAGGAATACGGGATGCTGACTTTACTAGATGTACATTTAACATCACAGCATCCCGTATTCCCAAGTAAGGAATACGGGATACTGTGTTGTTAAATGAACATCTAGTAAAGTCAGCATCCCGTATTCCCAGGTAAGGAATACGGGATACTGTGTTGCTAACTTTACATCTGGTAAAGTTAGCATCCCGTATTCCCAGGTAAGGAATACGGGATACTGTGTTGCTAACTTTACATCTGGTAAAGTTAGCATCCCGTATTACCAGGTAAGGAATACGGGATACTTTGTTGCTAAGTTTACATCTGGTAAAGTTAGCATCCCGTATTCCCAGGTAAGGAATACGGGATGCTGTGTTGTTAAATGTACATCTCGTAAATTTAGCATCCCGTATTCCCAAGTAAGGAATACGGGATACTGTGTTGTTAAATGTACATCTAGTAAAATTAGCATCCCGTATTCCCAGGTAAGGAATACGGGATACTGTGTTGCTAACTTTACATCTGGTAAAGTTAGCATCCCATATTCCCAGGTAAGGAATACGGGATACTGTGTTGCTAAATTTACATCTGGTAAAGTTAGCATCCCGTATTACCAGGTAAGGAATACGTGGATACTTTGTTGCTAAGTTTACATCTGGTAAAGTTAGCATCCCGTATTCCCAGGTAAGGAATACGGGATGCTGTGTTGTTAAATGTACATCTCGTAAATTTAGCATCCCGTATTCCCAAGTAAGGAATACGGGATACTGTGTTGTTAAATGTACATCTAGTAAAATTAGCATCCCGTATTCCCAGGTAAGGAATACGGGATACTGTGTTGCTAACTTTACATCTGGTAAAGTTAGCATCCCGTATTCCCAGGTAAGGAATACGGGATACTTTGTTGCTAAGTTTACATCTGGTAAAGTTAGCATCCCGTATTCCCAGGTAAGGAATACGGGATGCTGTGTTGTTAAATGTACATCTCGTAATTAGCATCCCGTATTCCCAAGTAAGGAATACGGGATACTGTGTTGTTAAATGTACATCTAGTAAAATTAGCATCCCGTATTCGCAGGTAAGGAATACGGGATACTCTGTTGCTAACTTTACATCTGGTAAAGTTAGCATCCCGTATTCCCTGGTAAGGAATACGTGATGCTGTGTTGTTAAATGTACATCTCGTAAAGTTAGCATCCCGTATTCCCAAGTAAGGAATACGGGGTACTGTGTTGTTAAATGTACATCTAGTAAAGTCAGCATCCCGTATTCCCAGGTAAGGAATACAGGATACTGTGTTGCTAACTTTACATCTGGTAAAGTTAGCATCCCGTATTCCCAGGTAAGGAATACGGGATACTGTATTGCTAACTTTACATCTAGTGAAGTTAGCATCCCGTATTCCCAAGTAAGGAATACGGGATACTGTGTTTCTAACTTTACATCTGGTAAAGTTAGCATCCCATATTCGCAGGTAAGGAATACGGGATATTGTGTTGCTAACTTTACATCTAGTAAAGTTAGCATCCCGTATTCCCAGGTAAGGAATACGGGATACACTGTTGCTAACTGTACATCTAGTAAAGTTAGCATCCCGTATTCCCAGGTAAGGAATACGGGATACACTGTTGCCAACTGTACATCTAGTAAAGTTAGCATTTCGTACTTCCAGGTAAGAAATACGGGATACTATGTTGCTAACTTCACATCTAGTAAAGTTAGCATCCCGTATTTGCAGGTAAGGAATACGGGATACACTTTGCTAACTTTACATCTAGTAAAGTTAGCATTCCGTATTCCCATGTAAGGAGTATGGGATACTGTATTGCTTACTTTTCATACATCGCTCTCGTGAGCAATCATATAAAGCGTTATAGGATATAAGTTACGTTTTACTTAAATCCATTCAAAAGGACATGTTTGCTTTCATCCCAAAAATCTTTCCTAGATCTTCAAAGAAGTTTGTAAAGTTCTTTTTGACAAAAGTGAGGACCAGATAGAGAAGAATCTCAGGACAAAAATATGAGTTATTATTTTAAATGATGTGACAGTACTTTCTTATTTCATTATATAAACTTGAAAGATATATTTTGAGGCTCAGATTTAGTCATGAGTTTAATATTACTCTAATGCTGCGTGTGAGTAAATAAAATTATGATACTTAAAAAGAAACCATTTAACAGCCAAACAATGATATTTCAAGACCAATTGTCAGACTTAGGCATGTTTTTATTATCACCACGACAATATGCGTGAACAAAAGAAACTGTGATCCATAAAAAAAAAGAATTTAGAAGTCAACCAACGATATTTCAAGAGTAATTGTGGTCTGGTCTGACTCACCAAATAAAGACAATCGTTTAACTCACAGCCTTCGTAACAAAAACACGCACACACACACACAAACACACAGAAAAGCGCCTTCAGAAGTTTGCTCAAAACTAAAAAAAAAAAAATAAAATAAAAACTTTGTTGGTTAACCTGACACGTCTGCGTGGAGCGTGACCTATTCATTCTCAGCTAAGAAGATTGCTTTTGTAATGACTTTGCAGAGCTGTTAAGATGTCAAATGTAATGATTTTAGTTTATAACAGCCAGTTTGGCCTCAAAACTTTGGCCATTTCTCGGTTGTCGTTTGCTAATAAAAACACCAGGCTGGAATCTCTTTTCTAAATCCCTCGAAAATCGCGAGGTCTGGAGGGGTTTACGACCTACGAGGAATGTTGCAGTAAGACTGTGAAACCAGGGATTTCACGAAATCCCTGAAATTTTCAGGGAATTCGTGAAATCACCGATTCACTTAGAGACGTTTGACCCCCGAGGGCCTAGTACTGAACACGGCGAAAGAGTGATTCATCTACACTGTTTCGCCGTGTTTAGTACTAGCCCCTCGGGGATCAAATGTCCTAAGTGCATTTGATCCCCGGGGGGATAGTACTAAACACGGCGAAACACATTTGATCCCGAGGGCTAGTACTAAACACGGCAAAACACATTTGATCCCTGAGGGGCTAGTACTAAACACGGCGAAACACATTTGATCCCCTAGGGGCTAGTACGTAACACGGCAAAACACATTTGATCCCCGAGGGGCTAGTACTAAATACGGCGAAACACATTTGATCCCCGAGGGGCTAGTACTAAACACGGTGAAACACATTTGATCCCCGAGGGGCTAGTACTTAACACGGCGAAACAGTGTAGATGAATCACTGTTTCTCCGTGCTCGGTACTAGCCCCTCGATGATCAATATCCCTAAGTGAATTGGTGATTTCACAGCCTTACTGTCTTACTGTAACATATAAATTTATATGTATTGTCTGAACCTTAAACTTTCTATTTGTACACACACACACATACACACAAACGCACACATAGCGGACGCACGCACGTATATGTGTAACATACGTATGTCTGGTTTTCATTTACTGTAATCCAACAGTTCTGTGAAGTTTCAGAGACCCACAACATCACTATGTACACGACGCAGTCATATATTTCGATTAAAAATCTTCTGTGATTGGTAGTCCAAATATATGGGTTTGTCACATGAATAGCGTTTTTAAGGGCCTTTTAAACTACATATATATATTATATATATATATATATATATATATATATATATATATATATATATATATATATATGTATGTATGTATGTATGTATGTATGTATATATACATATATATATATATATATATATATATGTATGTATGTATGTTTATATACATATATATGTATATATATTTAATGTGTATATATTAATTATATACATACATACATACATACATACATACATACATACATACATACATACATACATACATACATACACATTATATCTACCTATTCTATCTAACGGTCTCTGTCATAAATTTTTCACGGCGCCTAACCTCCCTTACAGGCCTACGTAACATCTTTTAACGCCAAAAGCTCCTATCATATATTATATCCCGCGTCAATTTTGGTAGCATTGCGATCTCTCTCCACGTGGCCTTTGTCATCTCCAAGAGTGATATATTGTATTTGGGAGCAGTAATTTTGTTTTATTTCGGGGACTTTTTATGTTCCAGGTGCTCCTTATATTCATTTCATTGCTGTCCTCTTCTTTTTGGGAGTTATAGGAGCTCGCAGCTTCCTCCGGAAAGGTCGAGGTAATAATATTTATTGGGAGAATTTGTCTAATATTCTCCCTGAGGATGTTATGCAATTGGAACCCGAAAAGTTCAAGTGACAATGCAGTGCTTTACTACCCCTAAAACAATTTACCTTGTATTCTCAATCATTCATCTACATTTTTACCTATTCATTTGTTAATTTGATGATTTAACCTTTTTCTTTTTTTACTAATAGATCTCTTCCTTCTGTATTTCCTATTTTCTTTTGTGACGTCTTTTAAATGAACATCATATTCACTTCTGTGAGAATATGTGTTACCACCTACTTGAATATTAGTATAATTGTTCCTGATTATATTTTTCTTCAGATATAGTGTGTGTGTGTGTGTGTGTGTGTGTGTGTGTGTGTGTGTGTGGGTGTGTTTGTTTGTATATGTAATAATTTTGGTTATAAAAAGCAATTTCTGTGAGAATAAGGATTACCATCTGCTTGTAAATATTTCTCTCGTTTTTCATCTTGTGTAAGAATAAGGAATACCATTTACTTGAATATTTGTAGTATTTTTCCTGATAATATTCACCTTCAAATATAGCATCTATGTATGTATGTGTGTGTGTGTGTGTGTGTGTGGACAAAAAGGCATGTACGCATCGCATGTCTGATTCAGTCTACTTCTCTCTCCAATCGACAGTCCGAATTCCTGCGGACCCATTCATCATAGCAAGGGGTTTCAGATGATGAATTCTGTTTAATCCTTCACAGGCCGAAGGCCTCTACCCCTTTGGGTTTCTGTAAATGACTGAAAAAGATTTTTTTTTTTTTTTGTCAGATCAAAGAGGAGTTATTCTGCCGCGTTCATTTTCGAAAGCCAAATTAGAACTCAGCGACGTTTTGTTCTTCCACGGTGGAGTGTGTTTCATGTTTTTCAGTGGATTTTATCAGGAGTTTTTATAGGTGCTGAATTTATTTTCTTAGGGTGTTGATAAAGTTTTCTTCTTCCATGGTGAAATGTGTTTCATGTTTTTCAATGGATTTTATCAGGAGTTTTTTGTTAACTTTTGAATTACAGAGGAGGGCTAGGTGCTAAATTCATTTTCTCAGGTGGTGTTGATAAAGTTTTGTTTTTCCACGGTGAAGTGTGTTTCATGTTTTTTCAGTGGATTTTATTTGGAACATAATTAACTTTTGAATGACAGGGGCTGCTAGGAACTAAATTTATTTGCTTAGGTGGTTTTGATTAAGGATCAAGGTTTTTTCTTACGTTCCTATATCCCTGTTAGATTTCAGTACGTCTAGGTGTTGTTGTAAATATTATTTCTGTAACTATTAATGTAAAGATATATTTAGATATTGCTAAGTCTATTCTGTTTAAAAACTATTTCTTGCAAATACCATAGAACTACTCAGCTTCCTGGATGTATATAACATCTTGTTTGGCTTTATTCCCTACAATGTCACCTGTGGCCAGCTAGCCAACTGCTTTTTAACCTCCAGAATGCCCACTTCTCTAGCCAGCCTGCCCCTCTTTCCAGCCCTCTAGGGCTGAGACGTAGGCGAACAGTTCAGCCGTTTCTTCTTTCTGGTTACACATTTCTTGAGCACAAGGAAGAGACTATTTTTTGGTGTATTTAATTGGTGTATACCGATAAATCATAACGTCCAGTGTTCAAGACCAGGGGAACCAGAGATAATCATCTCATTTTTGTTTGTTTTGAGAAATGACAGAAGGTTGGGTAATTTAAACAATGAAGCCTTCGCTGCAAAATCTCACGGAGAGGTTATATACCCACCACTAAGGGTGGATTTTCTGTATACAGTGAAGCATTCGCTACAAAATCTCATGTAAACCACATATACCGGCAGATGCCATCTGATCAGTACCGATTAACACTCTGAATCGGTAACGACGTTGCTCAGAGAGTGAACGGCTTTCGTTAGCGGTTTTAGTAAGAGGTTTTCGATAATTACACATCAAGAGCACACTTATCGAAATGCTTTTTAACCTCCAGAATGCCAATTTATCATTATTACTTTTTGCCGCTCTTATTATGCCCTTAAGAGTGAGACGTACATAATGGAACAGTTCAGCCGTCACTTCTTCCATTCTGAGAGGGTTAAATGTCTAATTACGGAACGGAAGAGGTACTATTTTCTGGTGTATTTACTCATTATCCCGATGAATTGTTAATGAAAACGTTTCAAAACGTTTAAAATGCCAAGTTACAAGTGAAAACTCAAATTAGTATTCTGCGTAATCTTAGTTTAACATGATGATTCATAACCAGTGTAACTAACAAATGTCTTAGTTTTATGGCTAAGCATAAGAAGGATTAGCTGAACAAGTATATTATTCAAGATAATAACCAAATGGAATTTATCTTAAAATCTGGAAGTTAATCCATAAGAATAACAAGTAACTAACGATTTGTGTTTATATATGACGTTAGTAATCTTTATTTTTTATTATTTAAATTTCTAAGAAGCTCAAATTCTTCATTATTCGGGTAGAGAGTCCGCTAAACCAACACTTCCATCGACAAATACCCTCCAACGAAGAACTAAGTCCGGAAGCGTTCCAGAGGAAGGAGTTTGTTTTAAATGAAGCTTAAGGTTGAGTAAAGAAATTTGTTAGATAATGAAGCCTATCTGGTAACACTCTCACGGAGACGGTTATACAGGCCAGCCAGGATTGCCAAGGGATGGTTTCATCTCAGGGCGCAGTCACTGCCTTATAATGGCCAAAAATACAAAAATAATGTAGACCATGGGGTTCAAAAGACCACTAGATATTGCTTTCCTTATAAATGAATTAAATTATGGAATCTGATCAAGTACTAAAAAGTTTTGCCTGGAGGTCGAAACAAAAACATAAGACTGTTGCTGAATCGGTAAAATCAACGTTTACCATTTTCTAAATGTAATGTGAACGGCTTTCGTTAGCGGTTTTAGATAAGAGGTTTTGAACAGGATGTCTTAAACATCAGAATGGTGCAAATCTTATCAAGAAGTCAGTGTAGTCAGAAGCACATAAAATATCAGTGTTGCGTCCAATTTATCAAATCAAATCATTACTTTTTTTGACGAACACAATAAAAATAATACAAATTAAGAGTGATTACCAACATTTAATGGCATTCCGCAAGACGTTGTTACTTTCATGGAATATCACTTTTCATATATATAAATTAGAGAGAGAGTTAGAAAGAGAGATAACATACAACAAAAGAGGTAATTTACTTGTAAGTTTCATTCATTTTAGTTTTTTGCATTTTTTTTTTTATTTCGGTTACTCTCTTGTTCTCAACTTCCATGGGTACTCATTATCCTCAAAATGAATTGTTCCTGAAAAACGGTTTTCAGGAGGAATTTTTGAAGAGTTTTGAGCAAAGGTGAATTACGATGAAATATGATGATGATGATGATTAGATGATCTCTGCTTTGGAATATGTCCTAATCCATCAAGATGATTCATAGAAGTTTTAAAGAATTCAAATGTCTTTTTTTTATGTAGAAATAAATATAACGGGTGGCGGGGAAAGTTATCTGAACTAAAAAGAAAAAGTATTTAAGATAATATGATAAAATGGAATTTATAATAAAATAATATGTTCTGTTAATCCATAAGAATAACAATTATTACTAATAATTTGTGTTATAACTTACTGACATTAATAATCTTTTTTATTATTTAAATTTCTAAGAAGCTAAGTCAAAATTCTCTTCTGTATTCCTTAGTTCGTCCGCTAAACCAACACTGATCTTGGCTAATACTCAAAATATATCAGGATTAGCGTTCTTCTGTGGAAGGAGTTTTCTGCATAAATGAATCCTTATTGTTACGAGTAAAGAAATGTTGTTAAGGATAATCTCCATGTATATCTGGTAACACTGGGTTGCCATGGCAACGGTATCACAGGCCAGCCAGGATTGCCAAGGGGATATTATCATCTCAGGGTGCAGTCACTGCCTTATAATGGCCAAAAAATACAAAAATAATGTGTATTATGAAAGTATGGGGGTTCAAAAGACTCACTAGATATTGCTTTCCTTATAAATATGAATTAAATTATGGAAGCTGTTATGAATCCAGTATAAAAAAGCAAAATAATGTAGAAAACCTGGAGGTCGAAACAAAAAACATAAGATCAGTGTTGCCAGCATCCGTAAAATCAATACCCATTACCATTTTCTAAATGTAATGTGGACTCCGTTTTCTTTACGTCTTGCAATAATGATATGAAGTATTTGAACAGGATGTCTTAAAATTATGAGCAGAATGGTGCAAATCTCTCTCAAGAAGTCAGTGTAGTCAGAAGCACATAAAAATATCAGTATTGCGTCGTGGTCTCATCAAATCAAATCATTACTGAATGTTTTATGACGAACACAATAAAAAAATAATACAAACTGAAAGGTTGTTCCCGGCATGCAACGTTTTAATGGCATTCCGCAAGACTGGGGTACAACGGAATACACAACCTTCAAGATGACATAAAGATCAGTATAATATAGATAAATCCCCAGTACCGAGAGAGAGAGAACTCCATGAAGAAAAGAGGAAAACGTCACACCGAAGAAGGTAAGAGAATAAATCTTGTAATTTATTATTTTAAGAACCGCCGCATTTTTCTTATTTTAACCCCTCTCCGCCAGCAAGAGAACCCTTTTTTTTTTTTTTAGGTTACTCGTTGTTCACAACAACTCCTTCCTTGGGTACTTGGTCTTACGCTCAAAATCCCTCATCACTCATTCCTGAAGAGGGTCCTCCCAAGTTCAGGAGGAATTTTTGAAGAGTTTTGAGCAAAGGTGAATTACGATGAAATATGATGATGATGATGATGATGATGATGATGATGATCGCCGCCGAGAGAAAACCTATAATCCATCAGGAGGAATTAGAATAAGAAGTTTTGGCAGAACACCCACCAAATCCAACGAATACCTGAAAACGATTTTGAAAATGGAGATGTATGAGCGAGTTTGGAGACAATATAGACTACGACAGAAAGGGAAAGATTATCTCCGCAGCCCAAAAGTGAAAAAGAAGATGAAATTAATGACATCACGCAACGAGGCCATAATAATGAATACATAATAATAAGATAATAATAATAAAATAATAATAAGTAATAATAATAATCAGAATTCGCCATCCATGACCCCCGCTGAAGCCCGTGTATAGCTGCATCATTCATATTAATTATTATAATAGCTTGCTGGATAACTGACAGAAGAGTCTTCAAACGCGTCGAACAATTGTATATAATAACTAATAATATATAAAGAAGCAGAATCCAGATTTGACTTTTAATAATAAAATGATAATAATATGGCGATGATATACGCACCGCCACTAAAGAAGTCCGCAATAAGGAAAATTAAGTCTAATTAAAATTATTATTAAGCAGCATTAATATTCAATAGAACCTATTATTATTATTATTATTATTATTAACTTCCGTTCAGCATTACAAGAAATTGTAATACTAAACTATTAAAAAAGATAAATCTTAAGAAGGATATTTAAAAAAATAAGTATTTCTTAAAATTCGTGCTTTCTGTTCAACAACAATTATGATATTATATTTACAACCCATAATTCCTGTTTATATTTTTTGTTTTAGTCATTCAAATATAAAGCGTTCAGCTTAGAATTAATATCAGTGTTACTTTACCCTTAATCGTTCACTACTTAAATAGATTTCCAAATTAAATTCATTAAATTTACTAGTCATTAATGTACAGTATATGAGCTTTCGGTAAGGTAGAGATATAATTGCTCTCAAAAGAAATGTAATAGGGAACAAATTTAATTTTAAATTAAATTCAATTTTAAACAAATTCGTCATGTTGTTAGTATACCAATGCGATCCAAATTCCTTCAGTTATTTGAAAAATTAATTTCATTTAAATTTCAAGAAGCAATGAACAAGAAATTACTCATCTACTGACAGTGGTGATGATATTCTCTTATCATTTCCCGAAACCTATACCACCCCTTTCCCCCCAACCCCGGGCCATTTTCAATGGGGGGAGGGCGGCGTGGGGGGAGGGGTGTTATTAAACTGAAGCAACATCATGGTCCCTTCAAAAGTATTATGAATTTAAGACTGGCCTAATTTACATATAAATAGGCTATTTGTGAAATTCCCCGTGATGTTATTTCATTGCAGATGTGTTCGCCTTTGATGTCTATGTTCGAAAAGGTTTGTTATATATATATATATATATATATATATATATATATATATATATATATATATATATATATATATATATATATATATATAGATAGATAGATAGATAGATAGATAGATAGACAGATAGATATATATATATATATATATATATATATATATATATATATATATATATATATATATATATATATATATAACGATACATGAAACCCAAGCAGGCTGAAAATACCACTGAAACCCTAGATACATAAGTAGCTACCATAATAATTCTAAAAGGAAAAATTCTTAAGCTTGAAGCTAAATCCTCACATATGACCTTCTACTGAATTCATCTAATCCTCGTAAAACATTTTTAAAAAATCCACCTTTAGGCTTCATGAAACAATCTGCCTTAAGTGAATTCAGGTTTTTTTTTTTTTTTTTTTTGTTACATTTTAGATTCTAAAGATTCTGTAGAGAAGAGAAAGAAATACCTATTGGTAAAAACAAAAGTTTTCTTTTGTGTACAAGATGAGGTTTTTTTCAGTAAAGAAAAAGTAAGGAGTTCATCTACATACGAGAAGTCGACAGCATTTGTTTCCGTTTAGTGTCAAATATGTTTTTATTTTCTTTGTTTTTTTTAAATACAAAATTTGGTAAAAGTAGAACGCATTATAATCACAGATTAATGGTGAAAAAGTTAAAGCATTTTTAGATTTTCTCTCTGTCGTTTCAGTAATTATAATCATAGTTGTTTTATCATTGTAATTATAATTGTTTTAATTATAATCATAGTTATTGACACCTCTTACCTCTTACTGTCATCCACTTATGTTTGTGGAGTCTACCCTCTTCCTAATTTATATATATATATATATATATATATATATATATATATATATATATATATATATATATATATATATATATATATATATATATATATATATATATATATATATATATATATATATATATATATATATATATATATATATATATATATATATATATATATATATATATATATATATATATATATATATATATATATATATATATATATATATATATATATTTATATATATATATATATATATATATATATATATATTTATAAATTTATATATATATAAATTTATATATATATTATATATATATATGTATATATATATATATATATATATATATATATATATATATATATATATATATATATATAAAACTGGTCGTACATCAAATACCAAACTTAAATTACTCTTGATAATTCTTTTTCCCCATAAGAGGAATGTTCATCAAAGCTTTGCTCTTGAATTCAGAATAATGAAACATTTCTGGCAAAAAAGCTTTGTTGAGAAGACTCAACATAGGTTCTGTTAAGACTCAGCAAGAACTATTAAGATGCCAAACGTAATGATTCTAGTTTAAAACAATGTCTGAAGCCCCCCCACACAAAAAAAAAAAAACTTCAGGCGTAACTTCTTGTTATCAGCAGGGAGAGGCGTCAAACTTTCTCTGTTTTGCTTAATTCATGAAAAATTACTATGGTTCAAGAGATAGAAACGTGAAGACAGAAAAACAAATATTTTAATAATTACAGCGAAGATATGTATCAATTTCTTTCTAATACCTATATGCTTTCAGTAACTTAGTCATATATACATTTATAAAATCAATTTCAATTTTTTCAACTTTATACTTAACTATGCACTTTCTTGTGTAAAATACACGCTTATAAAAGAGATTTTAATTTTCCATCGTAGTAATTTATCACGTATTTTCTCGTTTAACATATATATTTATAAAATAAATTTAAAATTTTTCAACATGGCACTTAACCATGTACATATAATTGTAAATTAATTTCAAGCTTTTCAACAATGTACTTAATTATGTACTTTCTCGTGAAGACTACATATTTTTAAAATACATTTTAATGTTTCAACATTATTCAACCACTCACCAAGTAATCAGATCAGATGCTAGACGCTTCAATGTCATTTTAAAATCCGAAAATGTCGTACTGAATTCCAGCCAGTTTCTATACGATTACATAAGAACTATTTAATCAGAAATTAAGCTTAAAAAGGGGATATTTTTCCATTGCTTAAAGAAATGATCGTAATTAGATTTGGAGGTAAATATCTTATTAGAGTTATCATTGTTATGACTATTATTCAGAAGATGAACCCTATTTATATGGAACAAGCCCACAGGGGCCATCGAATTGAAATTAAAGCCTCCGAATAATATGGTATTCATTAGATAGAAGTAAGAGGAGGTAAAAGGAAATACAGAAAGGAGAGATCCCACTTAATAAAAAAAAATAAATTAATAAATTAATAAATACATAATATAAGTAAACCATTCAAATGCGAGGAGAATTGTATCCGGGTAGTAGTGCATTGCGTCTTCGCTTGAAGTTTTGAAGTCCCAGTTAACGCGTAATTTAGAAATCCTCTTTTAAATAAGAAAGATAAACACGTCGATTTCCCCTGACCTTTGACCTTTCCCAGCATCCCGAATAATGTCCTTCACCGGTAATTTATTAGTGTCATATATTTTATTACCCGTCGAGTTTGGGAATTAGATTCTCTCCGCCAACCACCTTTGTCCTCTTTTCGGTGATAAATGAACTTTCAGTTGTTATATTTCTTTGGAGGGGGAGGAGGTTCGTCTCATTTACTTCTCTTCAATTTTGGATGGTTCCAGGTTCGTCTCTCTTGATTTTGGGTGCCTTAAATTTTGTCTATCATACAAAAAAATAAAATAAAATATGGACTTTTTCCTCGATTCGCCAAGTGGTTTGTATGGATTACTTAACATTTTCTTATCAGACTCAAAAAAATAAAGAAAAATATGATAAGTCTAATAAGATATTTACCTCCAAATCTGATTACGGTCATTTCTTTAAGTCTAATAAGATATTTACCTCCAAATCTGATTACGATCACTTCTTTAAGCAATGGAAACATAACCCCTTTTTATTTCTGAATAAATGTTTCTTATATAATCGTATAGAAACTTGCAGGAATTCAGTATGACATTTTAGGATTTTAAAATTATAGTGAAGCGTCTAGCATCTGATTTGATTACATGGTGATTGGTTGAATAATGTTGAAAAATTAAAACGTATTTTATAAATATATATTTTCCAAGCATTCACCTACTCATCTATGAAGGCTTTTCTTATGTTTTCTTTTTCTATATAAATAATTGGGTGTTTTTTCATTTGCACTGGCTTACAAGGGAATGGGCAATGTCTTAGAATTGCCACCATTGATAAATATCTAGATTTAAAAAAAAAATGTTTAGTCAGAAATATATAATACTTTTATTATTGTAGGTATTTGCGTAAGATATATTTCAAGAACAAAGATAAATGCACACACACACACACACACACACACACACATATATATATATATATATATATATATATATATATATATATATATATATATATATATATATATATATATGTGTGTGTGTGTGTGTGTGTGTGTATGTATGAATGAATTTTTATCACATCACCGTGATTTATATACAAGCATTAAACAACAAATGTCGTTTTAATATCAATTCTGCTCTACCTCGAAATAATATATTATTTCCGAGGTAGAGCGAATTGAATATCAAACGACATTTGTAGCTTAATGCACATATATATATATATATATATATATATATATATATATATATATATATATATATATATATTTATAGAGAGAGAGAGAGAGAGAGAGAGAGAGAGAGAGAGAGAGAGAGAGAGAGAGAGAGATAGGGGTAGATATAGATAGATATGTATACATATCTATATTTGTATGTATACATATATATATTTGTATATATATATATATATATATATATATATATATATATATATATACATATATATATACTGTATATATGTGTGTGTGTATGTGTGTGTAATTGCACACTGTATTGACCGTCAAATTTCAAATGCAGATATATTCTCCATATGTATCCTTAGCACTTTAAAATTCGTATGAACCCAAACCTGTCTTAGTATGAAAAATGCCTTATGATTCCCAGATTAAATCTTAAATGATTCCCGCCCCTCCACTCAGCTCTTAACGTCACATTTTATTTTCTTTCTCTTCTGCAGGAATCATTCCATCGGGAACACGTGGTGATTTAATGGAACAGGGAAAAGGCTTTTGTGGTTCCCGTTCCGCGGAACATTTAAAACTTCAGTCGTTGACAAAATAATCAGGAGGGGAACAGAATGATGATGAAGGAAAGTCAAGAAGAAAAAGTGAGTGTACAGAATTAATTAATGATTTATTTTTTTTTTTGTTGGTTTATCTTTGGGGCTGTGAACATGTCAGTGTGTGTGTTTTTATTT
>NC_089754.1:28312383-28329883 GCF_040412425.1 Macrobrachium rosenbergii | reverse complement strand
TTGCAAATGCGGCGGCGGTTACATTCATCAGGTTGCCAGTTAACGTATATGTGAAATTCCATTTCGATACAAAACCTTACGAGTAAGGATTTTAAATACATTTAGTCAGGCTGATGACGAAGAAATGGTAAATTCTCTCTCTCTCTCTCTCTCTCTCTCTCTCTCTCTCTCTCTCTCTCTCTCTCTTCTAAGCTTCACATATGCTCTTAGATATATTCCATCTTGTTCCTATGCGTCAATGACCATTGCATCTCTCTCTCTCTCTCTCTCTCTTTCTTAGAAATATTCGCTCCTGTTCCTGCTTACCAAAGACCATTACACTTCTCTCTCTCTCTCTCTCTCTCTCTCTCTCTCTCTCTCTCTCTCTCTCTCTCTCTCTCTCTCTCTCAGTATTTCAAAGTTTTTATGTCTTCCTATCTTCCTAGAATAGTTTTCCTTTCTTGTGTATCTGATACTCTCTCTCTCTCTCTCTCTCTCTCTCTCTCTCTCTCTCTCTCTCTCTCTCTCTCTCTCTCTCTCTCTCTCTCTCTCTCGCTGTGCACAAGTATGCGTTTCATTAAAGTTTTATCTCCAATGAAGTTCATTGTAACATTTTGCCTTGATTGAAATTCTTCGGAAGGTATGTCAATCTGGGGAGGAATGTTGCAGATTTTAGAACAGTATGTCATTACATTTTTAAAAACCTGAATACCATTGCATTTTAAAACTCGATGTATTTGACGTCTGAATGACACACTTCAGGACGTAATCTGCTTAATATATCTGACAGATATTTGAGGAATTAATATGCCAGAATGCTTAACTAATAGAAAAGGAGTCTCCTGCAATTTGAATGTCTCGACTTATTTGACATATAATTGACACATTTCAGGACATAATCTTCTGAATATATTTAACATCTATTTGACAAATCAGTATACCAGAATTCTTACCTAGAAAGAAATTTCGTTTTCATTTGCATTCTTGGTATTTCTTTGAAGCTGGAAATGGGCCTGTTGCATTCTTCAGCTTTTTCTTGGCTTTGCCAATTTGTTCCCAAGTATCCTTCGTAATTCGGGGACGAGTCAAAAATACTAAAAGGAAGAGAGAGAGAGAGAGAGAGAGAGAGAGAGAGAGAGAGAGAGAGAGAGAGAGAGAGAGAGAGAGAGAAGAAATCCATCAAGAATTATCAGCCTGACTAATACTGGTAATCTTCTTAGACAAGAAGATATATTATCTAGTTGTATTCCACAAAGGAAAATGAAAGATGTATTGGTTATAATATGCCCAACAGTTTCGTCCTCCAGTGGACCTCTTCTTGGCGCTTTTATTAAGGAAAGAGTTTTAAAATGCAATAAGTTTTAAATTGCAATTAGCTTTCCTTAACAAACGCTCCAAGAAGAGGTCCATTGAAGGACGAAACTGTTGGGCATATTATAATCAATTCATCTTTCGTTTTCCTATGTGAAATACAACTAGATTGAAAGAAATGTCAATACGAGAGATATTTAAAGACCTATTTATTAATGGGAGTTCATTCTTCGATAACCAGAGCTGTTGAGGAGATAAATAAATCAGATTTGTCTCCTTAATGACGTCGTTTAATGAGTTATTGGTGTTAAATTGAAGACTTTTTTCTTGAATTAATTTTCTTGTATTATGAAATAATGGAGAGTTATGACTGTATTCTCTGTTTTTTCTCTGATGTCAAAGAAAAGGTTTAGAACAGGAATAAACTCGCTTTGAGTGTTGGCTCCAGTTGATTTATTTTAACCTTAGTCTTTTGGGTTTTTTGATATTTATTATTTATTATTATTATTATTATTATTATTATTATTATTATTATTATTATTATTATTAAACTTGAGCCTAGCAAGCAAAATTCCACCCGTTTTTAGACCTAATTGTTGAAATTATCCATCTGAAATAAATATGTAATATACTTCTCATTTGAACAGAGGCCCAGTGGGTAAATAGTTAGTTTAATCATTTACTTAAAAAATGAGAGTACTGTTTTCTGAGTAAGGTTTCCATTATAATACCCTTATTGCCTAAAGCTATTTTTCATTTTATTTACAATTATAGTTATTGTACCTGCTAAGCTCTGTATTGCCTAGAGTTATTTTGTATTTAATTTACAATAGTGAGTACCAGGTAGGCTCTAAAACTGTAGAACCTTGAAGCTATTCTGTTGTTCACGAGTTGTATGAGAGAAAAAAATTATTTCCACCATCAAGCCAAATTCCACGTGAATAATTTCGTGAATAATTTCGTGATGTTAATAATAAACCATTCGTTTGGTCAGGTAACATGATTGCTTACTGTAAAATCATTCATTGCAGCCAATAACAGGATTATTTACTTTAAAATTAGACGAAACAAAAAATGTCAGGTTTGCTAAGGAGAGAATCAATAAAATCAAAGTGGTTGGTAGGTTGATTATTAAATTAATTACTTTCAGCAGCCTAAGAAATTTGGTCAAAGTTATTTATTGCTTTATATAGTCATATTTTAATGTCGAGGGCATCAGGAAAATAATTAAATCTATTGCAAACTTTTCAAACTCTTTGAAACTAGAAGGATGGTTTGTAGTACAGTTTATTATCCTTTTGTGCTGGAAGGTTTTGGTCATTGTTTTTTCAGAGAAATATAAAAGATTAATTAATATACATTTATAAAAGTAGTATGAAGAAAATGAATGAGCTATACGCCCATTTGATAACGGTAAATAACCTTACTTTTTAACTCATGAAGAAGGAACAACTGACCTGCACTGTGATATCTATGTTTACTGTGTAAATGTTCTGATAAAAAAAATGAGTGATAGAGAGTAAGCTTTACTCTAATTGGGAACTCAGAGGTAACTCATTTTACCAAACTGCAGTTGGAACTTAGCAAAGGAAGCGACAAAGAACCTTTGAAATTTGGTTGTTAATGGAGAAACTACAGCTATTTCTTGGTATAAATTAAGGAATTAGAATTCTCCCTCCTTCAGTACGTGTAAAAGATGTTTAACATTAATTTGTTCTCGTAATATTGTCTACATTCGTTTAGAACCTAGTGGCTTTGCCTATAGTATCAAAATATATATTATATAAAAAATTCAGTAGGTATAGAATCACTCAGTATCTTGATCTTATAGCAAGATATAAAATTCAATTCAAAGCTTGAAAGGTCACAGGGTCATCCAGATTTTTCTGACCAGACCCATAAAAATATCTGTTTGAAACAAAATAAGGAAGCTTAAATGTTATAAACAAACATCATGTATTGGAATAAAACGTGGAGTGATGTTTTCGTATAAATACATCTATGTATTTCTTAGTATATAGAGAATTTTGTGGGAAACCCATCCTTTGGAAAATTACTTATTAGGAATTAAAGTTACTACAACTTTTGAGGAAGTTTTAATCATGTCATTGTAGTAAAATAATATAGGACAAACCCTCTCTCTCTCTCTCTCTCTCTCTCTCTCTCTCTCTCTCTCTCTCTCTCTCTCTCTCTCTCTCTCTCTCTCTCTCTCTCTAAGGCCCCTCCTGTTTTTGGCTTTTGAAATGATACAAAAACCCTTACACTGAAATTTTTATTAATGTTACATAACAAAATTACTGAGGAACATTACTCTAAAATTGAAATATGAGAACCAACTGCTAAGGAAGAATTTATTTGAATTTTTAATCTTGAGAATTTGACCTTTTGATTCTAAGTTTAGACTCTTTACCAAACATTATCTTCTACTACGGATGGGACTAAGTAAGAATTGGCAGCATTTCGTTAATCTTGACGATTGATGATTAAAGTTGAAGAGATATGGAAGAAGTGGGTTATTTATGTTAGTCACTTACCTATTTTAATCTTATTTTTATTTTTTATATATTTTTTTTTGGACATGGTATATAACAGAGCGCATAATGATGCATATACTTATGACGCCTTGGAACGAAAAACACGACTCAGGCAGTATCAGGCTGATGATGAAGATGTCATCTTTGGTAGAACGACAGTGACGTCACGGATTTGAAAAGAACACAGCGGAGTTTTACCACATTCGAAGGAAGGAACGGTTTGCTTGTTTATTTTGTTTTTGTTTATTTCCCCGACGCATCTATCTTCGGCTGGCCGACCACTGCTATCAGCGCCTCAGAACGAATTTGTGCCATCACCTTCAGAACTGAAATGAGCCGCTATCACCAGCTACACAGAGAGCTGTATAGCCTTCAGCCTTCGAACTCTGATATGTTCCGCCATGCGTCTGTTGTCCTTCTCCTCCGCCACCCACTAAGAAAAGCTACTGTCTTCGGTGCCGCCTTCGTCGGTAGCAGTCGTCGCCAGCCGCCGTTAAACTGCTACGTTTCAGCTAAGATTCGCTATGAGATTGAACACCAAAAATGGACTTCTGATTTCCTCTCTACAAAAACCAAAAAAAAAAAAAAAGTATTCTTCACAAATACCCTACTTTGACTTGTCAGACGCACGAGAGAGGCTCGCCATCCCGAGGGGCGCCGCCCCCCGCCTCATTAATGGGTAGCAAAGCAGTGGATGACCAACCCGCAGTCGGAGTCCTCTCTACAAAAACTCAAAAAAAGAAAGAAAAAAAAAGGTTTTCTTCACAAATACCCTACTTTGACTTTGTCAGACGCGCGAGAGAGGCTCGCCATCCCGAGGGGCGCCGCCCCCCGCCTCATCAATGGGTAGCAGAGCAGTGGATGACCAACCCGCAGTCGGAAACCTTGACTTGCTTGATGTCTGGGTAGCGGTTGATTGCCCTGACCAAAACCCCCAAACCCCTTTCGACAACCCCGAAGGCTCTCTCGCAAACCTTCCCGGGGTTATCGCGGGTGTAGATCAAGAACTGCGCCCCCTGGGCGTCACCTTTCCACCAAAGGCCCTCGACAGTACCCGCTGTCCAAGGGCGTTCGTACTCTCCTCCGGTCGTGAGGCCCCTGACTAAAGCCGCGCCTCCCTCACCGTCGTCCATCTCGTAATCCCCTCCCCAAACGCCCTCCATGGCCTGGCCCTTGTGCCTGGCCCACAGCAGGCTGGTGTTAGCGTAGGAGTGGTGCTTTTCCCCGGTGCACAGGAGGGCGAAGTTCTTGGCGCGGGCGGTTTCAGGGGCGAGGAGAACGTGGAGGCGCCCTAAAGTTGATCCTCCGGCGCTCAGCTCCAGAAAGGTCAGTGTGGACGAGGGGTCTACGAGGGTGAGAACGTCCCTGTACTGGAAAATGGATACGAAAGGTTTTAAAATCCGTTAAAGATTTAGTTCCAAAAAAGTCTTTACGATGCATTATGTATATTCTAAATTTATTCTGAATTTATGTCCTAAGTTTTATTTGACACTGGTTAGGTTAGCAACCTCTACATCATGCATTGTACCATGATCATGAGGAAATTATTATTAAGATGAAATTCACTTAATATCTCTTACTGTCAGTGAAATGATACGAACACAATCTAGGCAACCGTGAATACACAAACTCATATATATATATATATATATATATATATATATATATATATATATATATATATATATATATATATATATATATATATATATATATATTAGTTGGTACTGGCTGTCTTGACTATATCATTCAATTTAAATTACAGACATATTTTGGTAACATTTATTTTATTGAGAGAATATTATTATTGCCCCTTAACAAAAAATATTTTTTGAGAATGATGTCCATAAATGTTCTCGACCATTTCATCATCAAAACTTGAATATAATAAGAAGAATCTTGGGTAATTACTTTGTTAAAATCGTCAAAATCAGTTACATGCGATTTCAGACTAATAATGGTAAGATACAACAAAGTACTTCAGTTATGTGCGTTCACTTTGTTAATATACATACTGATATTAAATCAGCCTTTAACCTGTTTTTTTGGTTATTTCAGAAAACCCCCAATTTACTGGAATACATACGAGACAATTATAGTTAGCAATTCTTCTCAACGGAAAAGGGAACTATATTACACACACAAATGAAGACCAGAGCCTTCCTGGTACTGAATGAAAGCTGAACAGACGAAAAAAATCATTTATTTCATTGCAGTTGGAAAGAAAACATCCTAACGACTGCCAGAGGAAAGAAAAAATGATGAAACCATAGCTAAGTGGGGGACCTCTGACGAGAGGAAAGCAAACACAGACGCCTGTAATGAGCTGGGTCAAGGCAGGAAGCAAATAAACCCTTAATTGCATTTACCTAAGAGACTGGAATACCTTGGCAAGGAGCTTTTGTCTTTCTCTCTTTTTTTTAGTGCTCATTGCGAGAAAGCATGGAGGAGGAAGAGTGGAGACAATGGAGTAGACAATAGTGGAGACAATAGGGAGAAGGAGAAAGCAGGAGACAAAGTTCAGGAAGAAGAATGAAAAAATTAAAAGAGAAAATGAGAAGGATTTGAACCTCGTAGGCTGAGGGGCCCATCTTTGCATGAAGGTCTTGTCAAACACTTCATTGCGAAGTCTGGCTGATGAAAAGAAAAATGAAGCTTATTTGCTGATTTTCATGATTTGTTTCATTCTCCCTCTTCTTCGTCTTTCAGCTTGATCCCAAGTCGGGGTCGCTATTTTTAAAAACACTCCTCTAGTTGGTTCTGTCTTGAAATGTTTTATACACGAATGCCCTTTCTGACTGACTCCAACCTTCCATATTTAATCCAGGCTTTGGACTGAGTTGGACTGGCTTGGCGGCCCCCTCTTTCCCAATAACCTCAATTCTCTACAGATCCCTCCCCCATTCCCCAAAATCTATACAACCCCCCCCCCATCCCCGTGGCTAGCATAGAAAATTACCCTTCGAAAAATTATAAAATTTATCCTATCAATGCAGGATAAAATACGAGTAACAAAATTCTGTTAAAAACCTCTCATATATTAACTTGCAATCCTTGCAATCCTACAATAACAACAGTGAGTTAGGATCACAAAACATGATAGAATTTCAGTAAGTGTGATAATGAAGTTTTTTGAAATTCAAGTTTATTTTACTAAAAAAATCTACTTCCAGTGCATGTAGTTTGATAAATAAAAATCTAGGATATGCGGCTTGTTAATCGCCTCACAGTCATTAGAACAAGTGGTTATCAAAAATATGTCATTCGTATTTAGCCAGTACTCAAGATTCTTTCCTGAGTAGTATGTTTTTTTATAAAAAAATTATTCTCGAGTGTGACCTTTCTTTGATTTGAATTTTACTAATATAAAGTTTACGTTTTGGTGTTTTGCCTCTATTTTAGGTCGAAAATGGCTTAGTGCGTTAAAGCCGAAACGTCCCAGTGAAATCAAAATGTTGACTATAGCGCTCGTTTGGCTGTTCCTGTTCAAGTTGACAATATAATTAGCACGTGTGAGAATAGTAATTAATAAACAATTTCGAAAATTAAGAAAATATTGAGTCGAATTAGCCTTTTAAAGTTGTATTGAAAATCAAATCAAACGAATTTAGTTCATGTCTTACAAAATTACAGTTGCGTAATGCAAATTCATTTTTTCAGTGTCATGTATCTGTCATGTGGCAACATTACAGATATATACAAAATATTTACACATTATCATCCTCGACTCAGCGGGTAATATATGAATGTGTCAGTGACTATTTGTATTGTTTCTTCTCTGGCGTCACCTCTTGTTTTCGAAGAATTTATATATATATATATATATATATATATATATATATATATATATATATATATGTGTGTGTGTGTGTGTGTGTGTGTGTATGTATACAGTATATATAAATTGCTGACTCACATGGGATCGAGCCCAGGTCTTTCAATTGAAAAGCAAGGACGCTACCAAAAGACCACACAGGTAACGCCCTTGCCATTCAATTGAAAGACATGGGTTCGATCCCGATGTGAGTCATATATTCCTGTTCCTTACGTTATTGTGTGATGATTACACATACAGTATATATATATATATATATATATATATATATATATATATATATATATATATATATATATATATATATATACTGTATATATATGTATACACACGTTCATGTATGTATGTATATATATACATGTGTATAATATATATGCACATATATATGTGTGTATATACGAACGTAAGAACATTCGAAACAACTGTAAAACTGGGCTCACCTCAAGCGTATAAGCGTCAGCGGGCGGGGACTTGTTTTCCAAGTGGTGGAGGTAGAGGTAGTCTCCCTTGATGGTGAATTTGGCACTTCTCGAGATTCCCTTATCGTAGTGAATGGCGTAGATTTTTCTCTGCTTCAGGAGAGCCTTCACCGGCTCGCTCATTTCCTGAAGCCTCTGAGGCTGAAAGAGAAAGATCAGGATTAGGATGGTTTGGTGAGTTGATGTAAAAAATGTTAGGTGTTGTAGCTGTAGATGTATTCAATCGGATATGCTTATATATATATATATATATATATATATATATATATATATATATATATATATATATATATATGTGTGTGTGTGTGTGTATATATATTATATATATATATATATATATATATATATATATATATATATATATATATATATATATATATATATATATATATATATATATATATATAATGGGTCTAAGTGATGTCAGGCAGGGTAGCCGATCGAGACCACAAGTCTATAAATCAAAAGTCCTTCAAAAGAAGTCATCGTGCTTACCCCATACAAAAATGGGAAAAAAGCACGTTAAAAGAAGAAGAAGAAGAAGAAGATATATATATATATATATATGTTCATATATATACATGTATATATATAATATGTTATATATATATTTATATATATATATATATATATATATATATATATATATATATATATATATATATATATATATATATATATATATATATATATATATATATATATATATACTTTCATTTCGTATTATGGTCTGTTTATTGCAATCTGGGATTTTAAATGCAACGTAATGATTAAGATAGTTTGGCAGTTTAATCAAAATAAAACTGGTTCAGCTATAGTCTTTTATTTATTATTTTGTGGTCTGATTATTTTCGTCTTGGATTGGACAAGTAATTTACTGGTAACCTTTCTAATAAAAGCACAAAAACTGATTTTCATTAGTTATTCTTCAATTAATGAATTTATCTCAAGCTGATTTCGATTTATGAAATCTCGACTGACAAGCCAAACACTGGGACACTTTCGGCCAATCAGCACTTAAGACAGAAATTAAATGAAATGAAAAATACAAGGATCTAAAGATGTAACTATAAAACAAGTGAGAACTGCGCCGAAGTTTTTCGGCGCAATCAAGTTTTTTTGCATCGTATAATCAAGGCCACCGAAAATAGATCTATCTTTCGGTGGTCTCGGTATAATGCTGTACGAGCCGGGGCTTAGAAAATTTAACCATGGCTTGGTGGCGGTCTGTCCTATATGGTTGCCGTATGCACGATTATGGCTAACTTTAATCTTAAATAAAATAGATACTACTGAGGCTAGAGGGCTGCAATATGGTATATTGATGACTGGAGGTTGGATGATCAACATATCAATTTGCAGCCCTCTAACCTCAGTAATTTTTAAGATCTGAGGGCAGCCAGAAAAAGTGCGGTTAGAAAAAAGTGCGGACGGTCAGACAAAGCCGGCACAATAGTAGTCTTTTCAGAAAACTAAAAAATCCACTTGCACATGGGTCAAGTATGGTTGAAACGGACCCAGTGGTTTCCCAAAGGCTCGCAATTGTGAGAAATTCACTTCATTTATAACAACATTAACGAATATAGTGGATGATTTATGCAGTGGTTAGAATATGAATAGGCAGTGGCCATATTGAATACTAAATTAAATTGCTAATACGGGGATAAAGTTTGCTTTTCGCCTTTCAAATTTTGCTGTCCACATTCTTTAAGAATAGAAGCAAAGTCAAAGGCTGACAAGTGGAAACTAATGGATTCTCCTTAAAAACCCTTCATCTTTTATCTAAATCACCTTATTATTATTATTATTATTATTATTATTATTATTATTATTATTATTATTATTATTATTATTATTATTATTATTATTATTATTCAGAAGCTGAACCTTATCCATATGGAACAGGCTTACACGGGCAGTTGACTGGAAATTCAAGCTTCCAAAGAATCTGATGGTGTTCATTTGAAAGAATTTACAGAAGATAGTAGAGAAATACTGAAGGAAGAGATAAGTCATTAGTAAAAGAAAGCCAAACTGACAAATTAATAAATAGATGAAAATGTAAATTACTGAAAGTACAAGGAGAATTGTTTTAGGGTTGGAATGCATTGCATCTTCTCTTGAACTTCTGAGGTTTTAATTGCGTGACATCCTCGGGACTTTAGACGTGCCTACAATAGCTAAGGCCTTTTTGGGGGTAGCGCCATCAGTGCGCCTCACGTGATGCACTGTAGTCATTACTTAAGGGTCTTTGCAGCGTCCCTTCGGCTCCTAGCTGCAAACCCATTTCATTCCTTTTACTGTACCTCCGTTCACATTCTCTTTCTTCCATCTGACTTTCCACCCTCTCTAACAATTGTTTCATAGTACAGTTGCAAGGTTTTCCTCCTGTTAAACCTTTGTAACCTTTTCCTCCCAAATTTCATTTCAGCCCTGAATGACCTTATAGGTCCCAGTGCTTGGCCTTTGGCCTAAGTTAAGTATACCTTAGTTTAACCAGACCATTGACCTGATTAACAGCTCTCCTAGGGCTGGCCCGAAGGATTAGACTTATTTTACGTGGCTAAGAACCAGTTGGTTACCTAGCAACGGGACCTACAGCTTATTGTGGAATCCGAACCACATTATACCGAGAAATGAATTCCTATCACCAGAAATAAATTCCTCTAATTCTTCATTGGGCGGCCGGAGACTCGAACGCGGGCCCAGCAGAGTGCTAGCTGAGAACGATACTGCCCCTCCAACGAGGAACTAAATTCTGTACATATTCTATGCACAGTAGCCTAGTAACAAATTAACCTTTCACAATCTCATATCGTTTCATATTTTTCTTCATGATACTCACTGTGAGTTGCCCTGAGAAAGTGAGCTCCCTCAAGGTAATGGCTGCGTTGTCCAGAACAGGACTCACATCTTCGTCGCTTGAGTCTTTTGAACTGAACACCTCGATGGCAACACTCACTTTCTCCTTGGTCGAACGGCACACCTGTGGAGACAAAATAAAAGAGATGAAATACAGATAAATAGATGAAATATTAATAAATAGCAGAGATATATAAATAAATATTAGAGATAAAGTATTATTATGGCGCGAGTAGATTTGTGTGCATAAGATTTCGGCCAACGCTTTATGCAGGGGCATTTGTGCGACGTCAAATCTTTGTGAAATGATAGCATAAAATCTTTGTGAAATGATTTATAAGATCTTCAAAAAATATCGTTTTCGGAATAATGAAGTCTAAATAGAGCTTAGGAATTAGGTAAAGTAATACAGTAGTTAATTTAGCAACTCTATCATTTGTCAATGTTTCTACTTAGATTAGGTTATATATATATATATATATATATATATATATATATATATATATATATATATATATATATATATGAATGTCTTTTCCTGTAATAAACAGTGTAATATGAATATAAGAAGGCCCATAAAACACTATTTAAACGTTGAAACCATATATTTCACTAGCTTATGCCCCTGTTCACTGGTAGAATATGGACAGGTGGAAAGTTACAATGGTATATATACAAAAACATAAAAAGGCCTCCGATGCTATGGGGGTGGCGTTTCTTAAGGAGGAGAATGGCCAAAAATTCCTTTGTGGTTTTTTTCATTAGCTCCCTGTTTGGCGATGGATCTGGCGGTCGCGTTTCCTGGGTCATCTTTTCACCAAGGGATTTGAGGATTATAATTGTCGATGTCATCCGATTTCCAATGTCCTCCTGACAGGTTCATATTGTTGGTTTGATTGATGATAGCAGATTCCAGTATCCTTCTTTTGTACGGACAGCTACTTTGAAAACCAACTCCGCCCCACTCCAGTTAATGGCATGCCCTGTATTTCTGATATGTAGGAAAATTCCCGAACTCTCCGAAGTAACGTACTGATCTTTTGTGCTCTGTTATTCTTTGTGAGAGCGATCTACCTGTCTCGCCTACGTAGATGTCCTGACAAAATACACGGTATCTTGTAAACCCGGCTTCTTCCCTTTGTTATTTAAGTATACGTTAACGAGCGAACTCCCGATGGATTTGGGATAATGGAAAATGAAAGGATTGTTAGGCCGAGTTGCTCGGAAGCCTTTTGGATGTTTTCATCGTACAGAAGTTTTATTTTGTTGTTGAAATCTATTTGTCTGTTGTGAGTGGGACCTTTATAGTATATTTTATTCGCTTTGTTAATAGCCCTCGATAATGTGTGGTGGATATAGCAGTTGAATTAGGTGTTGGCGATCGTGTTAAATTCTTTATATTTCTGATATGTAGCCTCCTCTCCGAAGCGTAACTACTGATAACAAATGGCTTTGTTATTCGTGGAGGATCATTAATGAAGATTTTTTTTTTGTATCTTGGCTTCCCTTTGAACGAAACACGTTTTAGTCCTGGAGATACGATGGATTTGGGATAATGGAAAATGAAAGGAGGAAACTCGATCGAAGCCTTTGGATGTAATGCGTCCGGACAGCTTTTATTTTGTTTGTTCTGTCGTCATCGAAGACCTTTATAGTTATTTTATTCGTTTTAATTCCGATATCGACGTAGATATATTGCGATTAGGGATAACTCTGTGGAAAATTTTATTATATTTTAACATATCCTAAGTCCTCTGAGGAATATTGCACCCTACCATGATTCCTCAGAGGACTTGATGTTCAAATGAGTACCTGGATAAAGAATTTAACACGATCCGCCAACACCAACGCAACTTTCTATATCCACCACACAATCGAGAGGGCTATTAACAAAGCGAATAAAATATACTATAAAGGTCCCACTGGTCAGACAAATAGATTTCAACAACAAAATAAAACTTCCGTAAATGAAAAACATCCAAAAGGCCCGGCAACTCAGGCCTAACAATCCTTTCATTTTCCATTATCCCAAATCCATCGGGAGTTCGCTAATTAACGTAACTTAAATAAAAAAAGGAAGAAGCCGAGTTTACAAGATACCGTGTATGTAATTTGATGACATCTACGTAGGCGAGATCAACATAGATCGTTTAACAGAGCACAAAAGATCAGTACGTTACGCTTCGAGAGTTCGGGAATTTTCCTACATATCAGAAATACAGGCATGCCATTAACTGAGTAAAGGGCGGAGTTGGTTTTCAAAAGAGCTGTCCGTACAAAAGAAGGATACTGGAATCTGCTATCATCAATCAAACCAACAATATGAACCTTTCAGGAACATTGAAATCGGATGACATCGACACCTTAATCCTCAAATCCTCATGAAGAAGATAACCCAGGAAACGCGACCGCCAGATCCATCTAATAGGCCAAAAACCACTAGGGAATTTGGCCATTCTCCTCCTTAAGAAACGCCACCCCATAGCATCGGAGGCCTAGGGCCACACCTTTATGTTTTTGTATATATACCATTGTAACTCTCCACCTGTCCATATTCTACCAGTGAACAGGGGCACAAAAGCTAGTGCCCGAAATATATAATCCCGAAATAGTGTTTTATGGGTGTTCTTATATTCATATATATATATATATATATATATATATATATATATATATATATATATATATATATATGTATATATATAATATATGTGTGTGTGTGTGTGTGTGTGTGTGTGTGTATAAAATATATCTATGTATACAGTATATATATATACGTATATATATTCATATATATATGCCTATATGTATATATATATGTGTGTGTGATGTGTGTCTTATATATCATTATACACATGAAAAACTTTAAGAAAAAAGGAGTGCTCTTACTACCAAGAAAATTACTTTGTGGTTTTTTTTCATACCAAGCCTTTATACCTTTTAACACCAAGTAAATCCAGATTATAATTGCATATATAATTTGTTTCCATAACAAAAATGAAGTAATATTCTTACCAAAGAATATCTCATGAGCAAATATCATTTGAGTACGAAGTCCAATACCAATTCTAGTAATTACCAAGGGGAAAACGAATCACTTAAGTCTGCATGTATGCGTTTAACTTTCGTTAAGCCTTTGTTATAAAAGCGAAATTGCGAAGCGAGAAAAAATCGTGAATACAAAAACCTCAGCGAACAGATCTCCCAATAATTCATCACTTTTGAAGCTGCGTTGTCTTTGGACGATGGTCGGAAATATCAGATGCATTTATCCTTTGTCTCCCGGACTAACAAATGACCAAGATGAAAGGGCGTAATGAGGAATCCCGGTTTGACGTGTATAACGAATGAGAAGCCTCCCGGGCTCTCATAACAAATGGCTTTTCGGACGTGGAGGTCATTAATGAAGATTTTTTTTTTTGTACGGCTGACGGAACGAAACACTTTTTAGTCCTGGAGATACGTGATTAATAAGGCATTCTAATGGAGAGGAAACTCGACTGGGATTCGCGCGTCGTATGATGCGTCCCGGCACAGCTGCAGTCATTTGTTCTTGTCGTCATCGAATCTGACTGATTTATCGTTTTTAATTCCGGATATCGACGTCGGGAATATATTGCGATTAAGGGATAACTCTGTGGGAAAATTTTCGTAATATATTTTATGGTTTACTAACATGCACATTGAATCTTACATCCCTGTGGTTGATGTCATATCATTGCAAGTAAAAAACGTGCCGAAGTTTCTTCGGCGCAATCGAGTTTTCTGTACAGCGTATAATCAAGGCCACCGGAAATAGATTTATCTTTCGGTGGTCTCGATATAATGCTGTATGAGCCGCGGCCCATCAAACTTTAAATACGGCCCGGTGGTGGCCTATCCTATATCGTTGCCAGAAGCACGATTATGGCTAATTGTAACCCTAAATAAAATAAAAACTACTGAGGCTAGAGGGCTGCAATTTGGTATTTTTGATGATTGTAGGGTGGATGATCAACACATCAGTTTGCAGCCCTCTAGCCTCAGTAGTTTTTAAGATCTGAGGGCGGATGGAAAAAAGTGCGGACAGAGTAAAGTGCGGACAGACAGACGAAGCCGGCACAATAGTTTTCTTTTACAGAAAACTAAAAATCCATTTCTGTAAAAGAAAGACTGCTATATTAGTTCTTATATCAAATGAAGAACACCAGCATTGCTTGAATAGAAAACGACTTCCTCCTTGACACTTCTATATAGAGGATAGTTACCCCTTCATCATGGCTTCTTGAAAAGAAATGTATCTCAGTCTCAGAGGTTACGTTACTCGATACGTTAATCCCGAACAGCCAAAGGTGCATTGTTTTCATCACAATAAGTCCCTGCTTCACCCATTACTTCCTCTTCCTGCGTTCCATGTCTACAGCCAATTCTCAAGTGACAAAAAAGAGTTTTACTTAATGTATTGTACTACTGTACTCCCTGGGAACACCTGACTCAGAAAATCCCAGCATTATCTGATTACTAACATTTCTCCTTAAGGAGATTCTCCCTATTCCTGCATTCAGATTGGCTTACACTCAAAATTTCTTCTCGCAGAATTCATATAAATGCCACACCCCCTTCTGCTTTCTGTATTTGATTTCAAAACCGATTTGCATTTTCATAGGATATGTAGCCATAGTGAAAAACTAGATTGACATTAGGAAGGTACATCTTGTATAATGGATGAAACCAGGGTATGCAGCCAGCCAAGAAGAGACAAAAGCAAAACGATCTTGTAGAAAACTTTCAGAGGTGTAGAAAGTGGAAAGTGCTAAGTACTCGTTGTTGAGAGTGAAGTTAGAAAAAGTGCAAGAAGAGATGAGAGAGAATAAGATAAGAGAGAATATCTGGAAAAACAGACCTATGTTGCTGATAAAGTTTTGTATTCAGAGAATGTCAGATTAGCTGACAGAATTATAAATGAAATATACTTGAAAGGAGGGAAATTGGAGAATACCTGTCAGGAGGAATGTGGCAACCAAAACATCAGAAAAGGAAGAAAGAAAATGAACGAGAGACGTGACAGAACTGATTTACTGAAAGAATCGTTATCATGATTTCTCAGATAGTTTATACGTGAAGCAAGAAAATGGATATAAAAAGTCCTTTCAAACCATAATAAAAAAGGAACGTCAGAACTGTGATAAAATAACATTTTGGTACATGATGTCTATTTACCCCTAATCACGATTAAAGCTCGGATCAAAATAACATTTACTGCCAGTTTTTATTGAATTTCTATGACACGTGCTATGCTGGAAATTAATTCGTAACTCACCCAGTACCATTTAAAAGCCAAAAAAAAAAAACGAGCTTGGCTCCAGTAATCGAGTGAATTCGTACAGGACTCACGGTACCCCTTCAAAACACGAACACATTCCGGCTAATTACACGTCAGAAGCACACTCATCGAATAAATAGCTGGCAGTAACTTCATTATAGGCAATTGATTTTTCAGAACATTGACGTAAAGCCGATAATGCATGATTACCAGATAATGAAAACGATTCTGCTTTGATGTGCCCTTTGAATATCCAGAGTGATTATGATCGAAATATGTAATTATGGAGAGGATAGGAGGCAATTTAAATGCAGTTCCTCTGTTCCTTTATACACTTTACCAGTGATGTAGTAACGTTGATGAAGTTTCTGTCGATTTGTAACTGTTTAAAGTTTGTTGATTTGTGAAATTTTAGGCTGTTAAGCCAAGAACTGGGGCACTTTCGGCCGTTTAGTGCTAGGGCAGTGAAAATAGGGTGTTGGAGGGGTTTGGTTCGACAGCAAGGAAGTACAAAGATCTAAAGGTGGCACTGGGATAAAAACCCAACATTTGCACTACGAAGTAACAATTAGAGAGGTTGGACAGCAAGGATGAAGAAAGGAAGCGGAAATGGAGGTAAAATAAAAGGCTTAAAAGTGGAGGCAGCTAGTTGCCAATGAGACTCTGCAAACCCCTTGAGTAGTGCCTACAGTGCACCACGTGAGGTGCACTGGTGGCGCTACCTCCGTACATGGTGCAAAATTAGTTATCTTGTAATTAGCGTCTCGTATGCAGTAGATTTCAATGATTTATGATAAGTAACCAAGAGAAATAGGATAAAAACCAACCTTTTTCGTTTTCCTGATCAATTTATCGTCCTCGGGAGACAGGTTTTTGAACAACTCGAGCCACGACTCGGCAGCAGAGTAATCTCTGTTGTCTCTGTCCTTCTTCGACACGATCTCCTTCAGCTTCGTGGAGGAAGAAGAGGAGTCGTACTTGTCGTTGGCGTTCCTCAGGTACCTCTTCTTGTCCTTGGCCTCCTTCAGCTGGCTGGCCAGCTTGACCTGAGTCTTCTCCAGGCTCTGTATCGCGTCCTTGTGCTCGATCATCAGTTCGTTGATCTTGGGCAGGAGTTCGACCTCGATGCGGGCGTTCTCGTTCTGGAGGTCGGTCTTCAGCGCCAGCAGGCTCTGGATGCAGTCCTCGATCCGCGTCT
>NC_089754.1:28277383-28304883 GCF_040412425.1 Macrobrachium rosenbergii | reverse complement strand
TTACACTAATGCATATATAATGCAGAGTACTCGTTTCAAGGCTAATCATTTTTCCCGTAATTTACCTGATATCTTTCACAACATTGAGTTGCTATACCATTCCGCCTGTTGCTTGCGTGTCGTACGCTTGAATATACCATTAGCAAGCATTGCAAATCATTATTCTCCGACTTTCAGGTATGAATCAGGAATTCCGCAACAACCTTTTATGGCGGTCTGGAGTTATATTTGCTTTACGCTTTTCATGGTTAACAACAATGAAGAATATTTATAGTTATAAGAAGACTCAGGAAAAGTAGTGTTTAGTTATGTGAGGGCATAAAATTGAATATTTATAGTTATAAGAAGACTCAGGAAAGAAAGTTGAAAGTAGTGTTATGGGAGGGCATAAAATAAATTTGACTGTAAGTTGACAGATATAATGATATAAAATAAATTTAACTGTAACTTGATAGATGTAGTATCAGGAAATAAATTTATATATGAGGTGATAGATGTAATGACATAAAAACGAGCAGGTGGAGGCTCGTCTGATTGTTGGTTTGTTGATAAAATGAGAAAATAGGAAAGTATTAGTTGGAGAAGATAGCCCATAATGTAGTGAGATTTATAAGTTAATTTGTAAGTAAATTGTAGGTATAACTTTTTAAGCTGAAAGTTACTACAATGAATGGGGTTCATAAAGAGCAAACATAAATTCATGTAAATGTGTGTATATATGTGTGTGTGTGTGTTTGTGTATGTCACTTAAAGCACAGGTGAAGAAATAACATATACTAGGTGTAGGTCTTGACTGGTTTCGACTATATTTCTACACTTGTGGGTTTAAGTGACATATAAATCACGTATTGTTGGGATTTTAATCTATATATATATATATATATATATATATATATATATATATATATATATATATATATATATATATATGTATATATATGTGTGTGTGTGTGTGTGTGTGTGTTTGTGATTTATTATAGATTTATGTATATGTATATATATATATATATATATATATATATATATATATATATATATATATATATATATATATATATATATATATATAAATCATACCTTCATATACAGTTTTATGCACATAAAAACTATATGCTTGCCACTTCCTGTAAACGTACACCAATCTTGCGCTAATGTTAAACTGTGTCATTTCCCCAGCAAAGCAAATCGCAGCATCCACTACCAGAATCCTTTCGGGACGTTGAACACGAGAACACTGATGCTAATTGGTGTCTCTCTCTTGAGTCAATGCTTCGCTTATTGCTGAAGAGAACTTCTCTTTTCTAAGTACCAGAGGACTCGTCTTTTCTTTTGGGGGCTGGGGTGGGGGTGAGGTGTTTGGCGAGGGGTGGGGGAAGGGATATGCTCAAGGTAGCTCGTATTCAGTGAAGGAAAATGCTATGAAAAATGGGTTTCTTTTATGTTGTTGATGTTTCGTCTTAATTGAAGCTTACCAAAGTTCATGTCTAGTGTTGTTGTTTTTGTTTATGTTCTGGCTTAACTGAAGTTCAGTGAGCATCAGAATTCCATCATCTGCCGTAGCAGATGGCCTAAGCCTTCAAGGGACATTTCTAATTATGAAAGTTATTAGAGTTAAGTACTTGGAAAAGTTCGTCCTCCCAGAGTTATATTTCAGAGATTGTCTCCTTTCTTACAAATTATCTCTAGATTGATCAATTTTCTTGTCATATAGATCGCTTTTAGATGCCATGAGCATGTGGTTAGTTACAGATAACATTCAGAGAGAGAGAGAGAGAGAGAGAGAATAATGTTTGTAGGAAGGTACAGATATTATGGATATATCTTTTGATTTTTTTTTTTAGATATTTCCAGAGAGAGAGAGAGAGAGAGAGAGAGAGAGAGAGAGAGAGAGAGAGAGAGAGAGATGGGTGTGTTATTTTCCAGAGGAAGATAGCCTGACTTTGACCATTCACTCTCTACCGCTTATCTTTTGAAGAAACCACCCTTCTTAGATTTTTTCAATGGTATAAATAAGAAAGTTATTCTTGTTACTGACTGCGCATTGATATTGGAAGTCCCGGAATCACATAGCATTGCATCTTTTGAAAGAAACCACCTTCTTTCTTTTAACGATTTTTTCTGATTTCTGTATAAATAATGCCTTCTTTGAAGGACTTATTCTTTTACTGACTGATCGGCATTGACATCGCTTGGACCCCGTCCTGTATCATGTATCATTGCAGGTAACGACCTTTCTTCCAGCAGCAAAGACTTATTGCATCACCCATAAACAAAAAGAAGGAAAAGATAAACTTAGTGACTTCAATTGACGAAGATATACTAATAACTCTTCGTAATCCACAAAAACTACCCGTGAAGGAAAAATTGCTTTACAACCTTCTTTCTTCATTTTATCATAATTTATTCGCTTTGAGGAACTTCCTAACGAAGTTTTTCGTTCTCCCGCCATCTTTCCCCCTCGTCCGTGCCAGCGCTACGTGTAGTAAAACTTCGCAGCTAACTCCCTTAACTATTTATGCTAAACTTCTTGTAATTAAATATTCCTAGTACTTACCTTCGCTCGCGTCTTCCGCTGCGAGAATGGGAAATGCTTAGAGCGCTCTCGGCATCTCGGAAATGAGATATATTAGGACCAGTTAAGTCGCTTCCATGCTTTTGAGAATGTTTCTGCATCTGTTCGTGAGAAGCATTAAAATTCACCGTTAAATTTTGAGCAGTGATGCAATGCATTGCTACCCTAAAACATTTCTCCTTGTATTTTAATCATTAACTTACAGTTTTATCTATTTATTTATTTGTATCTTAATTCATTTTTCTTCTTATGAACGCTGATTTCCTATTACCCTTTGTTACTTCGTTCAAATGAACGCCATCATATTCTTCGGAAACTTGAATTTTAAGTCAGTGGGACCCGTGAGCTTGTTCCTTGTGAGAAGGTTCATCTTCTGAGTAATAATAATAATAATAATAATAATAATAATAATAATAATAATAATAATAATAATAATAATAATAATAATAATAATAATAATAATATTGATCATTTATTATTATTATTATTATTATTATTATTATTATTATTATTATTATCATCCAGTTTTATTCATTATTTCAGAAGCAACTGATACATAATAAAAACCACAAAAAATAGTTTGCGGATTTTAGAACCGGGAAACAAGCGTCAGAAACAGAAAGCAATGAGAGAGAAAAGAAGGGAAAAGTGGTTCATTAGAAAGGAAAGAAGGGAGAGACCGACCGACAGACAGAGACAGAAACGGGGAGAAGAGAAGGGAGAGAGAGAGAGAGAGAGAGAGAGAGAGAGAGAGAGAGAGAGAGAGAGAGAGGAGGGGGGGCTTGTTCCATCACTATGGTACTATTTTTTGTTTTGGAGGGAGAGAGAGAGAGAGAGAGAGAGAGAGAGAGAGAGAGAGAGAGAGAGAGAGAGAGAGAGAGTGGGCTCGTTCCAGCACTATAGTACCTTTCTCTCAGCTTAGATTTTTTTTTTATTTTAGGGATTCATACACTCGAATTTCTGTATAATAATAATAATAATAATAATAATAATAATAATAATAATAATAATAATAATAATAATAATAATAATAATAACTGGTATATACCAGCAGAAGACCCTCTTTTAAACAGGTATTGTTGAATGATCTTGCTGCATCTAATTTGTATAGAGTCTTCTCTGTTTTTCTAATTATTACTTTTTCAGGCGAGTAACGTTCCGGTGTTAATCATCTTCAGGAGGGAAATAGTCGAAATTCAGGGACTGCATATATTCGTATATTTAAATATGGAGGACATGGTCTGTAGAGTTGTCTACAATGTATGGGTCTGTCAATTAGAGTATACTGTACAGTTACCTCGCCAACGTTTCTCCCAGTTCCAACTGGGTATGCTCACGGCTGAGGGTAGGACTAGAGTGGTGTTGATGATTGTTGTTGTTGTTTTAGATTTAGCTGGCCTTGTGCCAGCACGGGCTCTTGCTCCTAGAGCAGACCGTAACTCTATGTTGATGATGAGTCTGTGAGATGGGTAAGGTGTTGATGGTCGAGTTTGCTCAATATACGAGTATAGTCGAGGGTCAGCAGAGGGTAGGCCTCACGCTAAATTTTGATTGGCTGGGGTGGGATGCTGGCCGCCTATTGGCTGGTGAAAGTTTTCCTCAAGTCAACTTTTCAGGCATGGAGGTCACTCTGCTGCAATCCTGCTGTGCGTGACGTTGTATGACGTCACGGCCTGATGTTCTCCTGCGTCTGTTCCCATTGGTGGCAGGATTGTTCGTCTGGTCTGGTGTTTCTATGCCGGGGGTGTCGTTCTTTCTGGTATCTTGGTATTATTGTCCTTCTTATATTTGTGGGGAGGAAGACCACCTCCTGAGTCGTATTCAGAGAGGGCTTCTCTTGCTAGATGAGAAGTGCCTCTAGTAGTCGTAGACGTTGCGAGTCTGAGGCTGTCCCAATTATCGTGGTGTTCTTGATAATTCTGTCACGAGGGATGGCATCCTGGTGTGAGTTTTGATATGGATTTTTGTCTCTCCTTCTTGTGCGTGACACGAACTCCTCTTCGACAGTTTCATAGTGGCCATACCAATGTATGAGCCTCATCCAGCAAGAGAAGCCCTCTCTTAATGTGACTCAGGAGGTGCTCTTCCTCCCCACAAATATAAGAAGGACAATAATGCCAAGACCCGCGACCGACACCAGAGTGAGCGACACCCCCGGCTTAGAAACACCAGATCAGACGAACAATCCTGCCACCAATGGGAATAGACGTAGGAGAACACCAGGCCGTGACGTCACACAACGTCAGGCATCGCCCAGTGATGCCACGCCCCTACCCCGCCGGTCAGCGAGACTGCAGCAGCGTGACCTTCATGCCTGAAAATTGACTTGAAGAAAACTTTCACCAGCCAAAAGGCGACCAGCATCCCGCCCCAGCCAATCAAAATTCAGCATGAGGCCTACCCCCTGCTGACCCTCGACTATATATTGAGTAGACTCGACCATCAACACCACTCTACTCCTACCCTCAGCCGTGAGCATACCCAGTTGGAGCTGGGAGAAACGTTGGCGAAATAACTGTATACTCTAATTGACAGACACAGATATTATAGACAACTCTACGGACCATGTCATCCATATTTAAATATACGAATATATGCAGTCCGAATTTCGACTATTTCCCTCCTGAAGATGAATAACATCGAAACGTTACTCGCCTGATGCAGTAGCAGAGAAAAAGTAATAATTAGAAAAATAGAGAAGACTATATATGAATTAGATGCACCTGATGCAGCAATTTCATTCAACGATAATAATTGTGATTTTTATTGTAAATAGCTGGCGTTCTTTAAAGTTATTCAGATATTTTCTACATCATCTGTCATTTTTTTCTCCTAGAATTTATTTATAACGTTGCCAAATTTGAATGATAAAGTGTAGAATAAAAAACAGTTTCGATATGAATTCAAAATCAGGAAAAAACTTTAAAAACAGAGAGAAGAAAATTTACAAGAAAAAACTGGAAAATTCCTGATTGCTGCCTCCTGAAAACTAGGGAGATACAATAACCCAACCTTCCTGACCTCCCTCCTTACCCTACCCCTCCTTATCTTCTTCCTACTTCCTCCTTTTATTCTTCCTCGCCTCCTCCATCAAGGAATTGTGCTGCCCTTTCACTTTCTGATTGGGGAAACTGATTGCAGAGGAAGTCTAATTCTGATTGGCGGATGTTGGAGTATCTGGGGTGCAGTTAAAATTGAATTGGGCTCTGAAATATATAAAATATATCCAGATTTTGATTCAGATCATGAAATAGTGATACGTACATAGAGTAATCACAAGCACATGCACACATATTCGGTACGTATACAGTATATATTATATATATATATATATATATATATATATATATATATATATATATATATATATATATATATATATATATATATATATATATACATACATATACATACATACATACATACATACATACATATATATATACATTATATATATATATGTATATATACATAAAATATATACAGATATGTGTATATATATGTGTGTGTGTGCGTATTTATGCAAAACAAAGTTTCTTATCTCTCTTCTTGTATAAATCATTGAAAGCCTCTACTGTCTAATTTAAAACGTCTGCCTTACTGCAGAAATCTGTCTATTATCTTACATTTCTGATGGAGAGTTACGAAAGTGTATTATCTTATGAACTAATGTACCTATGCTGTCCAGACTAACGTTGGCATAAGAGAGGCTGGAGACGCCTTCTTCCTTAATCTGTAAGTTCCTGTCAGTCCCAAGATCAACGCGTCATTAAATCGTCCAGATTGATAACAGTATTCGCAAAGCATTCCCAGCCCATCTCCTGTCTTCTATAAGGCGGCGATGTACAGCAGCGTCCGTTGCCATGGTAACCGGGAGGTTTATTTACCTCTGGCGACACTCTTGCAATAAGTTTCTCAATATCACTCAGCTGGAAAATCTCTTCCTTCAATTACTTCTCAGGTGAAAAAGAAGGATTTCTTGTTTTTCTCTTTATTAGTTCCTGATATGAGTTTTCTGTCAGTTTCATCTCTTAGAGAGAATTGAGACGTTTTTAAGTTTATTTGTTGGTTTTCTGTCTGCCATCTTCTCTCTCTCTCTCTCTCTCTCTCTCTCTCTCTCTCTCTCTCTATATATCTATCTCTATATATATATATATATATATATATATATATATATATATATATATATATATATATACACACTATATGTATATATATATATATATATATATATATACAAATATATATATATACTCATATGTATATATATATATATATATATATATATATATATATATATATATATATATATATATATGTATATATGTATATGTATATATATATATATATATATATATATATATATATATATATATATATATATATATATATATATATATATATATATATATATACAGTATATCTTCCTACTCCCAGACACTTCACTTCTTCAGATTCTATTTTTTACAGCATCCGAAAGTTCCCCTTCAGAAGATGAGGTGGGACCGGTCTTTATTGCGAGTGTGATCAACTTCTGAGCAGTTTATTGCATCCTCTCTCTCTCTCTCTCTCTCTCTCTCTCTCTCTCTCTCTCTCAAAATGAATTTCATTCAGTTTTATTGTATTTGAAAAATCTTAAGACTAATCCTAGCAGTTTATAGACGCAAACTCTCTCTCTCTCTCTCTCTCTCTCTCTCTCTCTCTCTCTCTCTCTCTCTCTCTCTCTCTCTCTCTCTCTCGTACACACTTTTTCTCCTTTAATATATACAGAATTCAGCTATTCTCTAATTCTGAAGATAATTCTAAATAATTTGCCAAAACTTCATACGTTTTTCAAAACGATTTGTATTCAAGTATTTCTATTTAAAGTCTTAAGAATTATCCTAGCAATTCATAAAGGTAATCTCTCTCTCTCTCTCTCTCTCTCTCTCTCTCTCTCTCTCTCTCTCTCTCTCTCTCTCTCTCTCTCTCTCTCTCTCTCTCTCTCTCAAAATGGTTTCTTATTCAATTTTATTTATTTGAAAAAGTCTTAAAAAATAATACTGGCAATTTTGAAAGGTAATCTCTCTCTCTCTCTCTCTCTCTCTCTCTCTCTCTCTCTCTCTCTCTCTCTCTCTCTCTCTCTCTCTCTCTCTCTCTCAATGATTTCCATACCGTTTTATTTCATTTAAAAATATCTCAAGACCTATCCTAGCAACTTATAAAGATAATCTCTCTCTCTCTCTCTCTCTCTCTCTCTCTCTCTCTCTCTCTCTCTCTCTCTCTCTCTCTCTCTCTCTCTCTCTCTCTGCAAGAAGCAAATATTCTGGCGAACAACATTTCACAAGTAAGGAACACTGTTATCAGCCGAGATTAGAACTGGGAATATGCAAACCTCTAAGGAAATTGCACGTGGATTTACCTGAATAACGACGGGACGAAGTGGAGTCATGTCTGACCTTATATTATTTATCTATATTTATATTTATTTTATTTGTCTAGCTATATAATTAAACCGTGAAGTAAAGACCAAACTTACATTATCTATTTATATTTATAGTTATTCATATTCATTTAGCTATATAATTGAACTCGTGGAGTCGAGACCAACCTTACGTTATTTGTTTATATTTGTATTTCTTTAAATTTGTTTATAGATGTAATTGACCTTATATTATTTATTTATATTTATAGCTATTTAGATTTTTTATCTATATAACTGACCCATCGATTTCCTCAAGTTTTTCGTCGCTAAGTTATTCACTGATAGCCTTGGAATTTGAGATGGGAAATCGGTGAAGACACGCTTTTTTCAGTCATTTTTCTAGCCTTCTCTAGTGAAAAAATTTAGGTTACCACTCACCCACTGATGTACCAAGAAGGATAAGAATTCATCCAAGCTCATTCGTATATATATCTGATGATTAGGGAATGATTTTTATAATAGAAAGCTTTTGCAAAAGTTCAGTAAATCCTTGACGAACGTGACAACCAGACTACCACAGAATCAAACCTTAAGGAAATGAACCCATATTCATCTGAAATCAAAACCGGGTTATTACAAGCTCAAACCAGAAGAAGAACCCAGGTCGAAGACTCCTATAAAGTCTCCTAAAGTCTTCTAAACGCCCAGTCGCCAGCAAGCGTCTCGTCGAAAGTCCTCATGACATTCTCGTAACCAGTTCAAGCCGAGTAATGCATTCGAGAAGACCAGGCTAATTAAATCATCCCCTGTGGCGTTTCAGGGTGCACCTCGCTCCTGATCACAGCCGTGATATCATGAGACGCCAAACCCGTCCAACTTTTCAGTCCTTGAGAGTGAGATGCACCTAAGGCTCTCTCTCTCTCTCTCTCTCTCTCTCTCTCTCCAGTTACCAGGTGGAATGTTTACCGTCTGGGAGCGACGATAGTGGCGCAGTGACGGGAAAATTGAAGGCGGACGAAGCGGAGGTGTTTGACTTCGTCAGGAGAAGTCACCGAGGAGTTATTATTGCTTGACTTCGAAAGAAGTTTCTGAGATGAGCTGAACGGAACGTAGGAGTGCTATAAAGATTAGTTTGCTGTCAAATAGTATGAAATGCTTGCGGATGGGATATGGCCAAGTAATAAGGTGAATTTAGATTAAAGAATTAAATAAGAAATATTCTGATCGAATTTATAGCAGGAACAAGAAACCAGATTTTATTGCAATGGAAAATCTTCAGTTCTTTGAATACTAAAGAATATAACCTTATTTCCATTTTAATTGACTGTAAGATGTAATAAAAAGTGTTTCTTATGGTAAGGTGTGAATAGCTATCAAATTAAGCAGAGTCAAGAGAGAGAGAGAGATTAGCTTATGAGTTTATGATTAATTGTCTGTAATAATATTAAATAAGATATTAAAAATATTTGCTGTAATCAGTTTCAGTGCTCACAGATTGCATTATTAGTGCCAGTAACAATGTCAATTGCTTTACAATGTCATATTCAATGTAAAAACTAAATAACCTGCTTTGACAATCCACTAAATCGAGAGATTATTATACTGTCTAACCGTATTTCAAAAGAAAATTAATCTTTCAATTTTCAAAATAAAAAAAAAATATGACGGTGCTGGAAACACGATCTTCAAATAATATCCCAGTTTAAACTTTAAAAAAACGTTAATTTTTCAAAATAAAAATATCACGGTTTTGGAAACATAATCTGAAAGATATACCTTCAAACTCTCCTTCCTCTTTCTCGATCCCTGACCAGAATTCTTACTACCTGTTCTCTAGTCTTTCACTAAACCACTCTCTCTCCAAATTAAAGACCCCACTCCACCTTACCTGACCTTGCACACACCTGAGAACATAATATCCGTCAGTCTCGAATTCCGAAGCCAGTGAGAGTTCCTGTCCACCAATACCTTCCAATAACAGATTTCAGCTGAGTTCAATTGCTACTTGAAGCCCACTAATTCCTCCACACCGGCTTCTGCCGTTATTGTACTCATCCCCCGTAGGGGGGTAGTGTCGTCAGTGCACCTCATGCGGTACACTGTAGGCATTACTTAAGGTTCTTTGCAGCGTGCCTTAGGCCCCTAGATGCAACACCTTTCGTTCCTTTTACTGTACCTCCGTTCACATTCTCTTACTTCCATCTTACTTTCCACCCTCTCCTAACAATTGATTCATAGTGCAACTGCGAGGTTTTCCTCCTGTTACACCTTTCAGGCCATTTACTGTCAATTTCCGTTTCAGCGCTGAATGGCCTTATAGATTCCAGTGCTTGGCCTTTGGGCTAAATTCCGTATTCAATTCAATTCAATTCAATACTGTACTCATCGTTTCCAGAGGCGACGTAGCGCTGGTTGTAATTCAGTGGTTATAGACGGAAGTCTCTCACCGATGACTCTCCAAATTATGGGATTTCCTAGCTCCTGGTATTAGCTGTGCAATAGACCATGATGATGATGGTGTCTTCGTCAGACCGATTTGAAGTGCCTGTGTTCCTTTGCATAGAGAGAAGTCCAGTTTATGAACTTAGTAGAATTTTCGACGTCTTCCAAAAGTCTCGGTACCGTTACCCATTAATAAGAAAGGTGGAAGAGAAATTGTAAGATATTGAAACTTCCATCATTTCTTTTCGAGGTTATCTGGGCATCTCGATCAATTCCACTTATTAAAAGATTACATCAGTCTGAATGAGAATAAATCAGAGAAAATTGTGGTTCCATTTCTTAAAGGAAAGATGTAGGAACATCATAACTTATCGTCGTAGAAATTTGGAAGTTCAGATAATTTTTGTATATATTTCCTCGTAGGGATAATTCCATCTATTGAAAGACTATATTATTCTAAAAGAGAATAAATCTTACGGAAACTGTGGAAAAGGAAACAATTGGTAAGAAACATTTTAAACAAATATGTGAGGAAAATCTGAAAGCAAGTAACTGGATTCAAACTGGCCAGTCGCTTGCTACAAGGAGTATTATTAGGCGAATTTTTCCAGTATAAAAGCAAGTGGTCTTCGTGCTCGTGATCCCATTCATTATGAGGAACATGCTAATTAACATAGCTCTTATATCAATACAACGCAGCGTAAATCCAGTACCATCCGGTAAAAGATTTGTTTGTATTTCATTCGGAAATAAACGACATAATTTCTCACCCATTCCAACCCCCTTCCCGTCCACAAACCCCCACCTATCCACCCCTCCATTACGAAAACAGCAAAGCTTCCAGCCAGTAACTCACGTCGTAGGAATCAACCCTGGCAGAAGTATATAATAAAGGTTTATAACCTGTAATTAAAGAAGGACGCCTGGTCCCTTGAATCTCCTTTTGGGACAGACAAACCGGCTCCTGGGAGTCGTTTATCCATCTCTGATGCAATCAAGGAATCTTATGTTTATGTCTGTTTTTTGCTCGCCAGGGGAATAGCATTGCAGAGGCCCTTACTTCCATGGCTACGTGTTTGGCTTAATTTATGTTTAGCGTTCACCCTGAAAACGTATTAAGTTATCACATGTACAATAGATATTATTATCATAGTTGTTTTAATAAGTATATATATATATATATATATATATATATATATATATATATATATATATATATATATATTCTTTCTAGTTTATTTATAGTCTCCTGAACTCGACAGGGACATAATGCAGTTAGTTATTATGGGACATGTTTAATTTAAAAAAGCATTTTCCTTTTTCTAAAATTATAAATATATATATTTATGCACGTATATAATTATATTTAAAATATATACATATATATGTGTGTACATATATATACATTATATGTATATATATATATATATATATATATATATATATATATATATATATATATATATATATATATATATGATTGTATATATATTCTTATTTATAGTTATATACGAACCTAAATAACCAATTAAGTTTTTATATAAAAATACCTAATAAAAAACGAAATTCAAAAAACCAAAACCTCAGAATTATCTGGACCTTAAGTTATGTAGACTTCCACAGAGAAAGGAGCCTTACGTCATCACAGACCAGAGACCTCAGCAGTTCCGGAACGACAGGTTTATGACCTGTAATTACAGGATTTATAGCCTGTAATTAAAAGGATACCCGATGGGTCCCTAGTAACTCCTTCGGACAGTCAGATGACTGGGGATGTCATCAGTCCTTCTGAAATGGTATGTGACTGACCTGATATTTCTTAAGATTTTTACCGTGGGATTTATTTACTGAGAGTCTGTATCTTGCATCTTTTACGGCTTGATAATAATAATAATAATAATAATAATAATAATAATAATAATAATAATAATAATAATAATAATAATGAGTAAACTTTGAGCCCTGCCATTTGAATTAACCTGAAGGATATTCCCAGGTTTCATGAAAGCAAACCTATACAAGTAATAATAATAATAATAATAATAATAATAATAATAATAATAATAATAATAATAATAATAATAATAATAATTATGAGTCGATGTTGAGATCAATAATCTGAATTGAAATAAAGGATGTTTACCAATTACAGGAACAATAATAACATCCTGATATTATTATTATTGTCCCTGTAATTGGTAAACATCCTTAATTATAATTCAATTTATTGACCCCAACACCCATTCATTTATTATTATTATTATTATTATTATTATTATTATTATTATTATTATTATTATTATTCCTTGTATAGGCTTTCTGTCATGAAACCTTGTAAATACCTTTTTATTATTATTATTATTATTATTATTATTATTATTATTATTATTATTATTATTATTATTCCTTGTATAGGTTTTCTGTCATGAACCCTTGGAATATCCTTCATGCAAATTCAAATGACAGAGCTAAAATTTTACTTCTTATTATAATTAGTATTATATGTGGGTATTGACCTTCTTTCAAACATGTATTGTTGAAGGTGACGGCTGCATCAGCTGCATTCACTTTATATAGAGTTTCCTCTATTTTTCTAATAACTGACTTTTCTTGGTTACTGTATTACGCCAGTAACTCTCCGACACTTGTCATTTCTGAAGAGGGAAATAGCCGTAGATCGGGATACAATTTATTTCTGATGCATAAAAGGTGCGTCTGGTAACTGAAATCTGGGGATCTTGGTCTGTAGAGTTTTCGCAGGTTGGTATCGTTGTTAAATCAGCTACAAGTGTGTTAGGCCAACGTTTCTCTCAATCTCTTGTTGGGTATGGTCACGGCAAAGGGCGGGAGTAGAGTGGTGTCCTTGCTGGGTCCTACTCTTTATATACGCGATAATCTGCATGGGGCCAACTGCATGCTGATTTCTGATTGGCCGAAGCGAAATGCGGGCCGCTCATTGGCTAGGCCCAATCAGAAATCATCATGCAGTTGACCGCCTGGTGACTATCGTGTAGATAAAGAGTAGGACCCATCATGAACACCAGTCTACTCCCACTCTTTGCCGTGACCATGCCCAACAAGAGATTGAGAGAAACCAACTTGGCCTAACACACTTGTAGCCGGAATAATAACTATACCGACCTGAGAAAACTCTACGGACCATGATCCCCAGATTTCGGTTACTAGACGCCCTTTGTTTGCATCAGAAATAAATTATATCCCGATCTACGACTCTTTCCCTCTCCAGAAATGACAAGTATCGGAGAGTTACTGGCGCAATGCCCAAGAAAAGTCAGTTATTAGAATAATAGAGAAAACTCTAAATAAACTGACTGCAGCTGATGCAGCCATCACCTTCAACAATATTATTATTATTATATTGTGATTTTTTGTTTTTGGGGGTCCATCACAGTCATCCTATTCGCCTGGGTGGTTTTTATAGTGTGGGGTTGCGGGTTGCATCCTGCCTCCTTAGGGGGTAGTCTATCACTTTTCTCACTATGTGCGCTGTTTCTAGTAGCACACTTTTCTGTATGAGTCCTGGAGCTACTTCGGCATCTAGTTTTTCCCAGATTCATTTTCAGGGATCTTGGGATCGTGTCTAGTGTTTCTTTGGTTATGGGTATAATTTCCGCTGGTATATTCCATATCCTTCTTATTTCTATTTTCAGATCTTGATACTTATCAATTTTTTTCTCTTTCTTTCTCATCTACTCTGGTGTCCCATGGTATTGCGACATCTGTGAGTGATACTTTCTTGATTTTGTCAACCAACGTCACGTCTGGTCTGCTGGCACGTATCACCCTAGTTTATGGTCTCGTCTTTCATATTGCACTTCCTGCATATGGGTGAGATTTTATTTCCATCTACTGTTCCTTGGACATATCTGGTTCTTAGGGCCTGATCTTGTGCCGCTGTTAGCATTCCTTCTGTTTCCTTCTTGAGTTCTCCCCTCTGTAGCCATTGCCAGTTTCATCGCTGGCCAGTTCTTTTGTCTGTCTCATGTACTGTCCGTGCACTGGTTTGTTGTGCCATTCCACTGTTCTGTTTTTCATTCTCCTGTCTCTGTATATTTCTGGGTCTTCGTCTACTTTTATCAGTCCTTCTTCCCATGCACTCCTTAGCCACTCGTCTTCACTGGTTTTCAGATATTGCCCCAGTGCTCTGCTCTCGATGTTGACGTAGTCCTCTACGCTTAGTAGCCCTCTCCCCTCTTCCTTTCGTGTTATGTATAGTCTGTCTGTATTTACTCTTGGGTGTAGTGCTTTGTGTATTGTCATGTGTTTTCTAGTTTTCTGGTCTATGTTGCGGAGTTCAGCCTTCGTCCACTCCACTACTCCTGCGCTGTATTTGATTCCTGTTACTGCCCATGTGTTTATTGCTTTCGTCTTGTTTCCGGCGTTGAGTTTTGACTTGAGTCTCTGCATATATTATTTCCTGATCGTGTCCTTCATCTCTTGGTGTTTTATATCCTCTCCTATTATTCCCAGGTATTTGTATCCTGTGTCATCTGTGTGTTTAATGATACTCCTGTCTGGTAGCTTTATCCCTTCAGTCCTTGTGACTTTGCCTTTTTGTATGTTGACCAAGGCGCATTTTTCTATTCCAAACTCCATCCTGATGTCCCCAGATACAATCCTTACAATCTGGATTGAAGTATCTATTTCCTTGATGCTCTTACCGTACAGCTTGATGTCGTCCATGAACATCAGATGGTTAATTCTGTTGCCTCCTTTCTTGAGTTGGTACCCAGCATCCATCTTCTGCAGTACTTTTGTCATGGGAATCATGGCTATTATTATTATTATTATTATTATTATTATTATTATTATTATTATTATTATTATTATTATTATTATTATTATTATTATTATTAAATTATTATTATTATTATTATTATTATTATATTGAAGAAACAAACAAGACTATGTACAGTGAGTGTTTTTAATAACAAGACTATGCTTATTAGTGAGTGTTTTTAATCATTATTATTATTATTATTATTATTATTATTATTATTATTATTATTATTATTATTATTATTAAGTGGTGCAGCACATAAACAGTTCTCTAAATGAATCCTGCGATGAAAAGAGCTTTAGAAAATCCACTTTATTGAGACACTCAATACAGAGTCAATATTTTGTGGCACGACTTTTCAGTTCAACAGAAATATTAGACATTTCGTCACTTGTTGACTTCAATAAAGTCCAGAATGACAACTCAGTTGGCTTGGTTCTCTCTCTCTCTCTCTCTCTCTCTCTCTCTCTCTCTCTCTCTCTCTCTCTCTCTGAAAAACGACACTGATGGCATGTGTATATTTATGCCCTAAGAACACTCGGTCATTTAAAAACAACTAAATATTTTTGGAAAAGATAAACAAAATATTAAAGATAATATTTCTTGAATATAAAAGTGTCTACCATCTAACCTACTTAAAATGCCATGGCAGTTCTCTCTCTCTCTCTCTCTCTCTCTCTCTCTCTCTCTCTCTCTCTCTCTCTCTCTCTCTCTCTCTCTGAAAAATGACTATGATAAAATATGAATATTCATGCCCTAAAACCACTCGGTCATTTAAAAAACGGCTGAACATTTTGTGGAAAAGAAAAACAAAATATTAAAGATTATATTCATTGCATATAAACGTGTCTGCCCTCAAACCCCTACTTAAAATGTCATGACTCTCTCTCTCTCTCTCTCTCTCTCTCTCTCTCTCTCTCTCTCTCTCTCTCTCACACACACACACACACACACACACACACACACACACAAACACACAAACAACCGCCAACAATATCCCGCCTGTCTGCAAGCAAATCACCAACCTCACACCGAATGGGAGTTGGTCTGTCATAAATATGCAATAGGCCAATGTGAGCCTCCTGTTTTTAAAAAACTTCCTATGATCACATATGAATATTTATAACCACACGAACGCCGAAATTTTACGAAAAATGCAGAATACCCTTTCGAAAAGGAGGGAAGGATGTACTGAGCAATAATTCACGCAGGAAAGCACGTTTGTCCACGAACAAACAAAACGGGTCAGACCTACTCGTAAACCCAAACATGTCGATGGAAATGGAAGGACGATGTTCAGAACTTGTGTTGATGTATTTTGGTCAGCTTGAATTAAAATGGTGTACGACAGATATGACCCTTCTGTTAAAGACTACGTGTCCTTGTTATCATAAAGAAATGTGTACCATACGGGAAACGCCGAAGCGGACATTTTAGTTAATGAAACTGGGATTTGGCGAGCGTCAGAGGGATACACATTTCTGCTTTTATGGCAGGTTTCAACCCATGAATTAGTTACTTACGGGAGAGAGAGATAAATGATAACCTTTCGTGATGTCAGAGAAGAATTTTAATGTCAGTTTTGTCACCGAGGCTTTTGCCAGTCCCCACAATAAAGGTAGACAAAATCTGGGTTATTTTTCAGTCGTGATGTACCAGGATGAACACATATTAAACTTCCTTTTTAGAATATACTAACAATTAAAAGTTTCCAACTTTGAGATATGATGATTAATAATAGTTTTCCCGGTTTCAGGAACCTTTTTTTCTCCACTATTATAAGCTCCTAACTATCCAGGGGGGCCTATTTCTATCACAGAACAACGAATTTAACCCTCATTATCGTCTTGATGCCAGCCTACAAAGACCGATCAATCATTAAAGGGTTCTTGCCTGTCTTTTGAACCCCTTATGATAAGAGAAATAATAATAATAATAATAATAATAATAATAATAATAATAATAATAATAATAATAATAATAATAATAATAATAATAATAATAATATTTTTCAAAGTTGATTTGGCATTTCAACGAATCTAGTATTTCTAGATTCCCTTTACAAAAGGAAAAAATATTCTCATTCAGTTTTCACAGCTCCCTCTTCGAATTTTCATATTCTTTTGAGCCATCCATATCAGACTCCTTCAGAAACATGTAAGGACTCTCAATGAATCCTTCAGAAGCGTCCGGTATCGTAACTCTCGTCACTCATTTTGAAGTCAGGTTACATCTCGCAATAACTTCTTTGAACAAAGTTCAATAGAAGCCTGAAGCCCCTCAGCCCATTCTTCTTCTTCTTCTTTTCTTCTTCTTCTTCTTCTTCTTCTTCTTCTTCTTCTTCTTCTTCTTCTTCTTCTTCTTCTTCTTCTTCTTCCCGCTTGTTACTCCTGTGCCATGTTTTCAAGAGACCTGTATGTTGTCGGGAGGCAGAGGCAGTTCTCCCAATAACTTCTTATAGCAAAGTTCAATAGCTGCCTGAAGCATGAAGCCCCTCAGCCCATTCTTCTTCTTCTTCTTCTTCTTCTTCTTCTTCTTCTTCTTCTTCTTCTTCTTCTTCTTCTTCTTCTCCCGCTTGTTACTCCTGCGCCATTGTTTCCCAGAGACCTGTATGACGTCGGGAGGCAAAGGCAGTTTTCCCAATAACTACTTATAACAAAGTTCAAAAGCTGCTTGAAGCCTTCTGCTCGTCAGCTCATTCTTCCTCTTCTTCTTCTTCTTCTTCTTCTTCTTGTTACTCCTGTACCATTGTTTCCCAGGGCCTGTATGACGCCGCTAGGCAAAGGCAGTCCAGCAATGCACGTATCGAGTGCGCCCAAGGACATAACAGTCTCTGAGAGAAAGATCACCTTCAGATTTATCGAATATCGAGCCAGCAGCCACCTGACGTGTACGGAGCGACCCTTGTCGAAGTTGTCGGCAATCTTGTACGCTCGGCTGCTTGCATAGGAGACAGGCTTTGTGGGGAAGATGAGAGAGAGAGAGAGAGGTCCAAAATGCACGCCACAGCTTGTCGGGATCTGATATTACTTACTGTTTCCAAAAATATATTGACGATGAGGCTTTGGTTCAAGGTTTGATGTGTCAGATTTTACGTACATTTTATTTATTTATTTATTTGTCTATTTATTCACAGAGAGAGAGAGAGAGAGAGAGAGAGAGAGAGAGAGAGAGAGAGAGAGAGAGAGAGAGAGAACGAGAAGGGGGTTGTCCAAATGCACGCCACAGCTTGCATGGATTTGATTGTATGAACAGCCTAGCTTCCAAAAAATATTGAAGGGGAGAAATTGGTTCAAGGTTTGTTGTCAAATTTAATGTACAATTTATTTTTTTTTTTTGCTTTCTATCATTCATATATATTTTACGTTCTAACTTATTAAGATATCTTTAAAATATTGAACTTAAATATTCTTACAGTACAAAGCAGAGATATACATAATTTTATTAATTTTTAGAATTAGGAAGCCAGAGATATTTTATCTTAAAAACAGCTGCATGAGAATAAAATTAGATTCTTACAATTTTCATCCTATTTCTTGTACAACTGTGTCTTCTCGTGTAAAGAAAATTTCATTATCTTGGTGCATTGCCTTGCCGGGGGGAGAGAGAGAGAGAGAGAGAGAGAGAGAGAGAGAGAGAGAGAGAGAGAGAGAGAGAGAGAGAGAGTTACCCCTTTTTCTTATATTAACTTACAATTCGTTTTAGTTCGTTACTGTATATGCTTTGCAGTCAAAGCAAAATATTTAGATAGTATATATGTATGTATGTATATATATATATATATATATATATATATATATATATATATATATATATATATATATATATATACATATATATATACATATAAATGTATGTATACATATAAATGTATATATATATATATATATATATATATATATATATATATATATATCTTATAAATACATTGTTTCACTGATTTAGGGAAGATAAACAGAATCTATGAAACTAACCGTTCTTCTGTAAAATTAATCAGGTAATTAACAATTCTTATTCTAGATACAGTTTTCACATTTCAGTATCATTGACATATACATATTTTCATGTGTCTTTACTGCAACTAATAATAATAATAATAATAATTATACACATATAGGGGTTCTTATATGGGAAGTTATTCATCACATATACGAGTATGCAATATGCCACAAAGCTTGTATGAAATATATGTGATATATCCATTCCCTTGAAGAAGGTATTTTAAACGTTACGAAAACATCCCAAATATTAAAAAAAAAGGCAGGTATACATAAATATATACACATATTTATCGCTCACACACTAATTCATGCGAGAAAATATGGCAGCTACCGAAAAAAAAAAAAAGTTAATAAATATATACATAGATGCACATACATTCATCTCACGCCCTAATTCATACCGAGAAATATGGCAGCTACCGAAAAAAAAAAATCAAAAATTCATAAATTCAGACGTGAGACGAAGAGAGATGTGTTTTGTAAACGGTCCCTCGCGTAGCATCTCATCCGCCCACTAAGTGGAATGATAAACGGCTGTCATAACCTTACCGGAATGGCCGATATGTTATCATCGTTATTATAAACGAGCTTGTTGGCGCGCGCTACGCTTCAATGGAACCCGGCGCTGCCCGTCGTGTCTCCCCTACCCCTCCCTATCCCCTGCCTACCCCGCCCCTCCCCGGAGCGGACAAACAGGTTTGCAGGAGGAGGGTGGATGAGTCTGTCTCCCCTACCTACCCCGCCCCACCCGGGACGGACAAACAGGTTTGCAGGAGGAGGGTGGATGTGCCATACCTACCCCGCCCCCACCGGGGGATAAACAGGCTTGCAGGAGGAGGGTGGACGTGCCATGTTTCCCCAATCCTCCCGATCCCCTACCTACCCCGCCCCCACCCGGGTCTTACAAACAAGAAATATCCACTCGGATTTTATTGTTATAAATAGGTTATGGGCAGATTTCTGAAAACAACGCGCGATGCCACGGCGCTAGATTTGGTGGGAAACTTTCGTTGGCAGTGACTCGCGCGAAAATTCTCCAGTCTCGGCGTTTCTTTCAGTGGGGATTTTGGCTACAGTTGACTGCAGACTACTTTGCCTAGTAATGGTTCTCAATCTTCCGTCTCCGAATGTTTAAGCCAGGAGCAAATTCGTTCCTGCTGTCTGCCGACGTCTCCTGAATTCAGGATTGTCGGTTTTTATCTTCTGTTGTCTCGTCTTTAATTATTTATCTCCTCTCTCTCTCTCTCTCTCTCTCTCTCTCTCTCTCTCTCTCTCTCTCTCTCTCTCTCTCTCTCAGGCTGGTTTCTCTCTGGAGCCCTCTCGTGTTTGCAGATTGTTGCATTTGTCCATAAGGGTTTTTAATAAAGATTTAAAGAAAGACAGATAAAAGGATTTTCACCTTTTGATCATCTGTTCACTAACAGCATGACAAAGGAAGGTGTTTGTTCCAGATTATAATAATAATAATAATAATAATAATAATAATAATAATAATAATAATAATAATAATAATAATAATAATAATAATTATTATTATTATTATTATTATTATTATTATTATTATTATTATTATTATTATTATTATTATTATTATTATTTATATATAATATATATATATATTTTTGGGGGGCGTCTATAACAGTTATCCTATTCGACTGGGTGGTTTTTATAGTGTGGGGTTCCGGGTTGCATCCTGCCTCCTTAGGAGTCCATCACTTTTCTCATTATGTTCGCTGTTTCTAGTAGCACACTCTTCTGCATGAGTCCTGGAGCTACTTCGGCATCTAGTTTTTCCAGATTCATTTTCAGGGATCTTGGGATCGTGCCTAGTGTTCCTATGATTAGGGATACAGTTTCCACTGGTAAATCCCATATCCTTCTTATTTCGATTTTCAGGTCTTGATACCTATCAATTTTTTTTTCTTTCTCATCTGTTTGGTGCCTCATGATATTGCTTCATCAATGAGTGATACTTTCTTCTTGATTTTGTCAATCAACGTCTCGTCTGGTCTATTGGCACGTATCACCCTATCTGTTCTGGTACCATAGTCCCAGAGGATGTTTGCCTGATCGTTTTCTATCACTCCCTCAGGTTGGTGTTCTTACCACTTATTACTGCAAGCTAGCTGATGTTTCTTGCACAGGCCCCAGTCGAGGGCTTTTGCTACTGAATCACGCCTCTTTTTGTACTGGTTCTGTGCAAGCGCCTGACATTCGCTTGCTATGTGGTTTATGGTCTCTTCTTTCATATTCCACTTCCTGCATATGGGTGAGGTGTTATTTCCATCTATTGTTCATGATTATTATTATATTATATTTTCTTGCGCTTTCGTGTATTGCCATAACTTGAATATCCAGTCTTCTTTTAAACAGTACATTTAAAATTTCAGTGACTCTTATTCTTTTTCTGACACTTAAGAAAGCTAATATAAATCAAATTCATCCTTTAATTGAATTCACGTTTTATGTCAAAACATTCCTTTCCTATCCACTACAAAGTGATCATCTCTCTCTCTCTCTCTCTCTCTCTCTCTCTCTCTCTCTCTCTCTCTCTCTCTCCCCTCAACAGGGTCTGTTTCACACCATTCTGCTGAATTCCTCAAAAAAAAGGTCACCCTACTTCCGGCTGCCACGCAACACTAGCCAGGTCATGGGTGTCTCCACGTCTATTTTTGGAGGTCAGCAAATCTCGTATTGCTTGGTCCATTGACTGGATATTTTTTTCCTTCCACAGCCACGAGATTGAAATCGAATCCGTCATCTGTTTTCCCTTGTGTTTATAAATGCCCTTCTATTTTGTTTACTTTCTGGGGTGGACTAGAATGTTTGTAATTACAACACTTTTTTGTATTTTTTGTTACTGTCTTTAAATGGATGAAGATTTTCTGTTTATCATCTTCAGATGAAAAATGCTCCATTTTATTTTAAACATCTTTTTGACAAGATGTTGTTCTTGTCTGGATTGTAATTCTCTTTTAGTTTTCTGAAAAAAAGCTATTGTGCCGGCTTTGTCTGTCCGTCCGCACTTTTTTATGTCCGCACTTTGTCTGTCCGCCCTCAGATCTTAAAAGCTACTGGGGCTAGAGGGCTGCAAATCGGTATGTTGATCAGCCACCCGTCAATCATCATACATACAAAATTGCAGCCCTCTAGCCTCACTAGTTTTTATTTTATTTGAGGTTAAAGTTAGCCATAATCATGCTTCTGGCAACGATATAGGATAGACCACCACCGGGCCGTGGTTAAAGTTTCATGGACGGCGGCTCATACAGCATTATACCTAGACTACCGAAAGATAGGTCAATTTTCGGTGGCCTTGATTATACACTGTAGCAGCTGTACAGAAAACCCGATTGCGTAGAAGAAACATTGGCGCATTTTTTTCTTCTTTGCTATTTGTATTGATGTTTTCATAATTTGATTATATTTTTACCTATCTATTTGTCAGTTTGTTAATATAATTTTTATTTTTTAATAAGCGATCTCTTCTTTCTATATTTCTCATTACACTCTGTTACTGCTTTCAAATGAACACCATATTATTTGGAAGCTTGAATTTCAAGTCAATGGCCCCCGTGGGATTGTTCCATGTGAATAGGGTTCATCTGCTGAATAATAATAATAATAATAATAATAATAATAATAATAATAATAATAATAATAATAATAATAATAATTTATATTTAATAACATACAACATATAATTTTAGCCTTCCATCCGCCCCTAACCGACTCTTAGCCTTTAATTCTCAACGCTTGTGCTTTATAATTGTGCTTTATAAATTACCCTTTACATAGCTTTGTTACTTCTAAGGGTTAAATATGAAGTAATACCAACGTCATAATTATTCATCACGGTAATTAAGAGTAATTACCAAAGGTAATTACATCATCAGATTTTAGACTGAATTATGGTGGCAACCCTTATGGATCAGGACCCCCAGCTCCATAGAGAGAGAGAGAGAGAGAGAGAGAGAGAGAGAGAGAGAGAGAGAGAGAGAGAGAGAGAGAGACAAACTGGAAATGTGAATCTCGTGAAGAAATTGTAATTATGAGGAGAGAGAGAGAGAGAGAGAGAGAGAGAGAGAGAGAGAGAGAGAGAGAGAGAGAGAGAGAGAGAGAATGGAAAGAGGACAGCGTGGAACTTTGAATCCCGTGAAGGAAATGGAATTATTAAAGAGAGAGAGAGAGAGAGAGAGAGAGTTTTCTGTTATTAAACTTCAACCTTTTGTTGAACTTATATAGAGTAAAAAAGTCTTCATTTCCTAATTAAAGTCATTATTGCTTATTCTGGATACTAAAAATTGTATTGAAATAACAAGAAGACTCCATAATGAAACAAAATTATATTCTTTCCGTATCTCCCATTACCTTCTGTTACTTCTTTCAAATGAACACCATGTTCTTTGAAAGCCTAAATTTCAAGTCATTGGCCACTGTGGGCTTGTTCCATAAGAATAGGGTTCATGTTCTGAACAAAAATAATAATAATAATAATAATAATAATAATAATAATAATAATAATAATAATAATAATAATAATAATAATTGAACACCATCATATTCTTTTTAAGTTTGAATTTCAAGTCAGTTACCCCTGTGGTGGGCTTGTTTCAGAATTGGGTTCATCTTCTAAATAATAATAATAATAATAATAATAATAATAATAATTAACAATAATAATAATAATAAATCAAAGAGAAATAACTCACATCATATTCTTTTTATTTGAATAAATCAGTTCCCTAGAAGGAGGGTTCATCTTTTAATAATAATAACGACACCCTGATTAACAAAGTTTTAAAATCAAAAGGTGACTTCTCCGTTTATCTAGCCCTAAATCTTCGTAGAGGGAGGAGAGAGACTAACGACACCTGATTCAGAGAGTTTTAAACGAAAGGTGAGAGAGAGAGAGAGAGAGAGAGAGAGAGAGAGATGTGGGAGAAGAAGAGACATAGGAAGGAATGCGAATTAGTAAGGTATAAAATATTAATTTGTAGAAATCATATTGTCATTCATATATATATATATATATATATATATATATATATATATATATATATATATATATATATATATATGATTTATATATATATATATATTATATATATATATATCTCTCTCTATCTATATATATATATATATATATATATATATATATATATATTGAATGCCAGTATGATTTCTACAAATTAATATTTTACAATACCTTACTAATTCATATTCCATCCTATATATATATATATATATATATATATATATATATATATATATATATATATATATATATATATATAAAAGAAGGGAAAATAATGTTTCTTTATAAAAGACAGATAAAACAGATTTAAACACTGAAGCTTTACCTAATGTTCCTTTCCTAATTATTATTATTATTATTATTATTATTATTATTATTATTATTATTATTATTATTATTATTATTATTATTGCTATAGACGTAGTTGTAGATACAAAAGAAAGCAGTTTGAAAGAGATAAACGAAACTCGACACTCGATAGTAAGGAAACGGTAAGAATAATTGAAAATAAACACACAGTGAAAGGCTCGAGTTTTTCAAGTCAGATCTCAGGAGCAGATTCAGATGGATTAACCACTGGTCCAAAACCATTGTGACTAAACCCGTAGCCAGACGCTGACCCAACAGAGAGAGAGAGAGAGAGAGAGAGAGAGAGAGAGAGAGAGAGAGAGAGAGAGAGAGAGATTCATTTTCAAAGCCAGACTGTAAGCTGGAGGCTCCCATAAATATTAAGGTCGATGGTAAATGGATGATCCGTTGGCCTTGGGGCATTGCTGTAAAATTATATATATATATATATATATATATATATATATATATATATATATATATATATATATATATATATATATATATATATATATATATATATATATATATAGTGTGTGTGTGTGTGTATATATATATAGTATGTAAATTCTTGACTAATTATTTGCAAATGCTTTCGACACTGACTCTCGATTAATTCCACAATATTACCCCGTACTCTTCAGAGACCTTGAAACGCGAAATGAAACCCTTTGCCATGCCTTTGACGAAAGCACGTAATAATCCCAATTCCCTTTTGAATCGACTTCGAAAAAGTCATACCGGCGCAAATTTCCCTGGAGAGAGAGAGAGAGAGAGAGAGAGAGAGAGAGAGAGAGAGAGAGAGAGAGAGATAAGATCGTAGTGGAATGAAGAAGAAATAAAAAGACACTTATCTTCCTTCTATTTTTCTTTAAAGGGAACCAGTAATTTAGGCTTTTCTCTTTTTTACTTATGAGGTAATTCTTTTTCTTACTTTTTGTTTTGATATTTGAATTTCTTGCTCACTTTAAAATAGTAGTCGTTTTTTATTTATGCTCTCTTGAATAGAGGAAAAAACTACCTTTCTTTATTCCCTTTGACTGGACAAGTGGATGAGTTTTTCTCTTTAATCAGATGAGGGCATTCATCTTCTTGTTGTTACCTTTGAATTAATAAGACAGGTGTGTGTGTCTGTGTGTGTGTGTGTGTTTGTGTGTGTGTATGTGTGTGTAAGTGTTCTTTCTTCCCTTCAAATGGATGCGATTTTTTTTCTCTAAACAATTGATTGAGTTATTTTTTTATTTTATGTATGGAAACAGGTTCTTGTGTGGTTTAAAATTATAATTATATATTCTGCCTTTTATCTTGAAATGAATAAAACTTTTCATTGTATTTTTAGAAATTAAATAAATCTTTTAAATGGACAGATTTCCTTCTTATTAAAATTCATCTTCGCATATTAAACATCTTTTTGTAAAAGATGTGGTACTTGTCTGCATTTTATTCTTATTGCTTTTGCATAATTTTTTATAATATTTCAGGTTGCGAACAACATGTGTAAATGAATCTGAAAACTTAAACGTAACTGAACAGAACTTAAATCATTTCAGGGCTGTAAGCTCACAACACAAATTATCGCGAACGGAAATGATTTCCGATACCAATCGACAACCCTTCGAATTACGGTACTTTGAAAGCTTGGAGAGACGGCTCCAAATCATTTGAAGTTTCGTAAGAATCTTAGCTTTTGATATCTGCTATTTCCTCTTCGCTCGGCTGAACAACGAGTTTTCATATCGCAGGAGAAACGAAGCGTGTTCTGGAGCGCCACCAGAAGTTTTTAATCTTTAATTACAAAAAGTTTCTACATTAAACTCACATAAAACTCTCCCCGGGAGAAGATGTCCGTTCTTACGGAAAGGGGAGATGGTTTTTTTTCCTTGGGGAGGGTGGGGAGGAAGGGGGTTTTATGTAAATTCTGGTGCAATTACGTTTTACGTTTGTTGGTTTGTCTTGTGTTATGGCAACGTTGGTCGTAACCACTGTATGTGGTTATGGAACATTGTTATTTATAGTACCCTGAGTTTCTGACTAGTTATCATCTACGTATATATACAACATTCACACACACACACACACACATATATATATATATATATATATATATATATATATATATATATATATATATATATATATATATATATATATATATATATATATATATATATATGTACATGTATATATATATATATAAATATATATATATATATATATATATATATATATATATATATATATTATACATATATATATGTGTATAAAATATAATATATATATATATATATATATATATATATATATATATATATATATATATATATATTTATATATATAAATATATATATATATATATATATATATATATATATATATATATATATATATATATATATATATAAACATGCCTTCATAAAATAATCAAATGGTATCACTCCCCTTTCCATACCGCCATTAACAACTATGTAACTCTCCTTTACTGCCCTAAATATTACAAACTTGTAAACTCGGTCCCAAGTTGCCATCAAGTCGAAAAAACTCCTCGGAAATTTCGACAAAGAAGATCCGTTTTCTGAGCGAATCTAAGAATAGATTTTATCTAGCAACTAGATTCTAGCTACTATTTGTCTTCCGAAACGTCTCTCAAGTAGGATTCCTTTACCCTTGAAGTCCTGGAGAAAGTTCTCAGTAGGAGTGGTCTGTGGTTCCCCAGCCCTAAAGGGCTTCTGTGATGGGAAATTTCAGAAGCATGTGATAACCTTCAACTTGTAAGGTGAATGTATTATTTCTCTTGTAAAGTTTTTATTGCAAAATTTACACAGGCATACATACTGTACATATAAACACCACTGCAAGAGAGTCCACTTGTATTTCTGTCTTGATTTCTTTCCTTC
>NC_089754.1:28267383-28272383 GCF_040412425.1 Macrobrachium rosenbergii | reverse complement strand
AGATTAGATCTTTAAATCTTGATAATTATGAATAACATTAACTGGTATACTGGTTAATATATCAAAGTTTCTATCCATCAATATTAAAAAAATTAAGTCTAAACAAAAACTCAATAAAACTGCAACAAGAAACAAGAGAAATGAATTCCAAATTTTAATGTGGAAGCCATTAATTTAGCCGTGAATTCGGTGCACAGTGCATCAAGATTTTTATCTTTTCACCCCATTTGAATCCATAGTTTTTCAATGACCTTATAATTACCTTATTTGTCTCTCTTATTACAAGAATTGACCACCCTGAATTTGAATCATAATTTTTTATATGCAGTTCAATGTATCGTCAATGATTTATTGCTGATTATTTATTTTGTCAAATTTTGTCAAACTTTTCACGATGGGAGTTTAATTAAAGTACTAACAATACTGTTTAATTGACTCTCTCTCTCTCTCTCTCTCTCTCTCTCTCTCTCTCTCTCTCTCTCTCTCTCTCTCTCTCTCTCTCTCTCGTTTTCTTCTGTAGTATTTTTTAAATGTATATCAAACACGTCATCATTTTTATTTATAGCTTTTCCCAAGTATAATACCACTTTGATCCCAATTTTGGTAGAATTTGACTCTCTCTCTCTCTCTCTCTCTCTCTCTCTCTCTCTCTCTCTCTCTCTCTCTCTCTCTCTCTCTTGTTTCCTTCTGCATTTTTACACCTTATCACACACGTCGTCAATTTTAATATTTTTACACCCTATCAAACACGCTGTCATTTTAATATTTTGACGCCTTATCAAACACGTCGTCATTTTAATATTTTTAAACCTTATCAAACACTTTGTCATTTTAATATTTTTACACCTTATCAAACACGTTATCTTTTTAATATTTTTACACCTTATCAAACACGTTATCTTTTTAATATTTTTACACCTTATCAAACACGCCGTCATTTTAATTTACAGCTTTTTCCACATACAATACTCACCACTTTGATACCAATTTTGGGAGAACTTGGCTTCCATCAAAATCTAAAGAACAATTTGTGTAGTATATTGTTAAAATGCTAATAAAACACAAAAACACACACACACACACACACACACAAAACACACACGAAAACGGAAGATCCTGAAGCCATCAAAACTTCGAACACTCGGCCATCACCGAGCAGAATGGTTTATAACCCGAAATCAAATTAAGCTGATGTATCCCTGGACTCTCCTTTGCCCAGATAAATTACTGCCGCTGTTCTTCATCCCAGCTCGAAAGCAATCAACAGTTCCAAAACACAAGCAGCAGTATAGACTCTCAATATAGACTCTCAGTATCGACTCACAATATAGACTCAGTATAGACTCTCCCCCCCCCCACCCCCCTTTACGACTGCAATTCCCCTTAATCGAGTCTAGTCTTCACTCTCATGAGATTAGCACGTTCGCTCAGAACCTTCATCTCAGTTTTTATTTATTTGTTTTTTTTAAATCCTCGAGTTTGTTAGCTCTCTCTCTCTCTCTCTCTCTCTCTCTCTCTCTCTCTCTCTCTCTCTCTCTCTCTCTCTCTCTCTCTCTCTGAAGCTGTTTCTGTCTTGGTGTGAAAGCAGCATCCGATACATTTATTCAAATGAGACTTCTCTCTCTCTCTCTCTCTCTCTCTCTCTCTCTCTCTCTCTCTCTCTCTCTCTCTCTCTCTCTCTCTGCTTGATTGCTAGATCAGCTGTTTCTGTCTTGGTGTGAAAGCAGCATCCGATACATTTATTCAAATGAGACTTCTTCATCTCTTCTCTCTTATTCCTCTTTCTCTTCCTGAAGGTTTTATTATTATCTCTCTCTTCTCTCTCTCTCTCTCTCTCTCTCTGCTTATTATTATTGCTAGATCAGGCTGCATGTATCTGAAAATGTGACTATAAAGTCACTACCACTTTATCAGAGAGAGAGAATTTTTATAACTCATTTATGAACAACAAAAAGAAATGATCAGAGGGGGCAATTTAATAGGTTCATCTCTTGCTGTTTCGTTATTCCCGTCATTTTGTGTCTTCCTTAATGGTTTTATTATTATTATTATATATATATTATTATTATTATTATTATATATATATAAGTATATATATTATTATTATTATATAATATTATTTTCAAGTTTACCTTGTATATCTGAAAAATGTATATAAATAGTCACTACCATTTATCATATATGCCCATATATATAATTTTTATAACTCATTTATGCCAACAACAAAAATCAAATGATCAAGGGAACACAATTTAATAGCAACATATATTGCTGTTTCGAAATTTAGTCAACGGAGAAAAATTTTAGGAAGGCTAGTTAATTTTCAGTATATATATATATAAATATATATATATATATATATAATAATAATAATAATAATAATAATAATAATATATATATATGTATATATGTGTATCAACACTTCATCTCGACACCGCAGAGAACAACAAACTTACCAATGCACTGCAATTCTTCACAACAATGAAATAATATATTTTCTCTCATATATCTTACCTCTCTCTCTCTCTCTCTCTCTCTCTCTGAGGGGTTTCTATTTTTAGTTGATAATAAATGAGACTCCTCTCTCTCCCGTCTCTCTCTCTCTCTCTCTCTCTCTCTCTCTCTCCTCTCTCTCGACGGACGATTGGAATGCAGGACTGACAGTGCGTCACTGTAGTTCATCTCTTCACTGGTTATTCCGTCATTTTGTGTCTTCCTGAAGGTTTTTGTTATTATTATTATTATTATTATTATTATTATTATTATTATTATTATTATTATTATTATTATTATTATTTTCAAGTTTAACTAAAAATAAAGTCACTTTTATCAAGTGCCCATCCTAATTTTTATAACTCATTTCTGTCAACAACAAAATCAAATGATCAAGGGAACACAATTTAATAGTATTGCTGTTTCGAAATTTAGTTGAAGAGAAAATTTTTTAGGAAGACTAGTTAATGTTGGACGTATATATATATATATATATATATATATATATATATATATATATATATATATATATATATATATATATATATATATACATATAAGTATATATATATATATATATAATCATATATGATATATAAATATATATATATACATATAAGTATATATATATATATATATATATATATATATATATATATATATATATATATATATATATATATATATATATATATATACATATATAAGTATATATATATATATATATATATATATATATATATATATATATATATATATATATATATATATATATATATATATATATACTGTATATATATATAATATATGTGTATATGTGTATGAACACTTCATCTCGGCACCGCAGAGAACAAGCCACAACTTACCAATGCACTGCACACAGCCACTTCACAACTTAATGAAATTGACCTACTGAACGCTCTCTCTCTCTCTCTCTCTCTCTCTCTCTCTCTCTCTCTCTCTCTCTCTCTCTCTCTCTCTCTCTCTTTGGGGAATTTTCGTTCCTCGTGATCACGTTCCCTGCTTACGCTCACCTCGTCTTTGACGATAAAGGATTCTGGGAAATTTAAGTAACTTTCCAGACTCTGAAAGCTTAACTTCGCGTAATCAAATATTCTCCGGCCTTCGTTTAACTTGGCTCTCTCTCTCTCTCTCTCTCTCTCTCTCTCTCTCTCTCTCTCTCTCTCTCTCTCTCTTAAATGTCTTCTCTCTCTCTCTCTCTCTCTCTCTCTCTCTCTCTCTCTCTCTCTCTCTCTCTCTCTCTCTCTCTCTAAATATGAGATATATTGTCCATGTAACCACCCTTCTCACCTATATTCTCTCTCTCTCACTCTCCTCCTTCAACAGAAAAGAAATGTTCTTTATAAATGCATAGAGAGGTCATGGCATCATTAATCCAGTCTATATTTGGTCGAGGTATTGTTATCGGATTCTCGTAATATTGTTCAACAGCTTTTACTGGTTCTAATTTTATCGGCGATAAGAGGATTTGGGCATCCATTAAACCCCCTGTGCATTTCAGAAAGAAAAAAAGAGGTATTAACCGGTATGTGAGGCAATTCCCAATCCCATGGGAGAGAGAGAGAGAGAGAGAGAGAGAGAGAGAGAGATCATTTTTTGCTAAGGTTTCCGCTGGTTTTATTAAACGAATTAATTACGTGAGATTAATTTATTTTTTTCGCCTGTGTAATATTTAAGCTCTTATGACCTTATTTTCTTACTACTACTACTACTACTACTGCTACTACTACTACTTCTACTACTACTACTACTACTACTACTACTACTACTACTAATAATAATAATAATAATAATAATAATAATAATAATAATAATAATAATAAGCAGGCTTTTATTTAAGGGATGGCCTCATAGCACAACGCTTTTAGCCTAATCCATCAAACTATTAGTCACAAATATGCTTTTATTAGTTACTTATCTATTGTCTCTGTATTTTCTTTTATAATGTTAAAAAGAGCATTGATAGTTTTCAATGTTATCTGAATGTCGATGAAATATTTTCGCAATTTTCAGAGCCATAGGCAATCTTGCTTATTAAATTTATGTATTTTTTTTTATCAGTTTATCTCTTGTCTGGCCCCTCTTCCTTCCTGACCATTCAGCACCCTGGAAAAACTAAATGTTATGAGAAGTTACGAAAAACAGAAACAAAACAAGTAAAAAAAACGTGGTGTATAATGCTGTATGAAACTTTCAGCCACGGTCAATGAATCTCTTAGCCCATGAAACTCAGACACGGTCCGGTGGTGGCCTCAGCCGCGGTCCGTGAAACCCAGCCACCGTCCGGTGGTGGTCTATGCTGTTGGTACCTATAGCGGTGCCAGAAGTACGATTTTGGCTAACTTTATCCTCAAATAAAATATAAACTACTGAGGCTAGAGGGCTGCAATTTGGTATGTTTGATGATTGGAGGGTGGATGATCAACATACCAATTTGCAGCCCTTTAGCCTTAATAGTGTTTAAGATTTGAGGGCGGACAGAAAAA